>NW_022196905.1:197347951-197390709 GCF_008632895.1 Mastomys coucha
CTGGACTTGGTGTCTCACACCCTTACTCTTAGCACTCAGGAGGCAGAGGGAAGCAGATCTCTAAGCTCAACGTCAGCCTGGTCTACAAAGAGGGTTCTAGGACAGTCAGGACTACGTAGAGAAACCTTGTCTTTAAAACCAGCCAACCAATCAACCCACACACCCACCAACCAACCAAATTAGCTTCATTTGAAAATGATAGAAGTTGTTTACCCCGAAGTAAACAAGAGGCAGGGGATGGTGGCACATGTCTTTAGTCCCAGCACTTAGGATGCAAAGGCTGATGGATCTTGGTGAGTTCAAGGACAGCCTGGTCTACATAGAGCAGTCCAGGTCAGCCAGTGTGGCAGAGAGAGACACAGATCCCCCTCCCCAAATAAACAACCTCCCCCAAACTAATTAGAAAAGAGCATTTGTTTGAGTGAAATGTTACCTTGTATGAGATTTCAAAGTTTTCACCACCCCAAATCTGGAGGCCAGGATCATAGAGACCCAGTTCGAAGAAGAAGTCCCTCTCAATGGCAAATAATCCACCCGCCATAGCTGGAGACCTAAGAGAAGGGCAGTGCTTGTGAGGACTATTAAAACAAGGCCCCAGTATCCCGTCACCAACAGACAGACAGCCTTTGGAAATGCAGCATAAGAATGCACAGAAGAGGTGAGACTGATGGCCAAACATTAGGGAACTGTAAATCCTTCACAAAAGAATGTGCTCACAATCTCTGGACGAATTTACCAAAACTTCTGAAGCAGGTCTTCAGACTACTGCAAGGCTGCGCCACTAGAGGGCGCCTTGGTTCTTTTGTTAATTTAAACAATTCTTTGTCATTAAGCTAAAAATTTCTCTTTCTCTCCCAAAGCACAGAACCATGCGAACATTGTCTGCTGACTTTCTCCCTCGGTGATTTGTGAGTCATTCTGGGATGAATGAAACTATACATCAGGGAAGGAGTCTGTCATTTTTAAATTTTATAGCTCAAGGCCTGGCCAGATAATGGTAAATCACTGTTGAACAGCCTGGTTCATTCACAGTTTGTAAATGGAGCACAGGAATAACCTATGGATCAGGACATGGGGCACCAGCTTGCACTAAAGTAGGATGTGGGAGTACAAAAGGGTGCCCCATGGGCTTCCTTGTATAGATCTTAAGTCTGGTACATTTTAGGAGACAGAGAAAAACCATTCTATAACATTTTAGGGTCAAGTCATTTCCACCATTGAACAAATGACAGCAGAATGACGTCACCATACTCTAGGCATTCCTTCTTAGCATTAAGCAAGGATTAGTGCATTATGGTTTGTAGGCTGTAGCAACTGGATATGGTTAGAACTTTGTATTCCTCATTCACGCTAATGTTGGTCTATCACTGGGTCCCACTGATTCCACCTTGAAAAGGTGTGCGTGTGTAATTTGCATACTACTCACTATAGTATAAACTCCACGGGAACATACTTAGTTATTTATATTTTGAAAAGGCCATTTCTCCCTTAAAATAGTGGCCGGTGCCTAGTAAGCCATCAACAAACCCATGTCGAGCAGACTGTGAGTCAGGTTAATATTTTTAGTACTGACGGAAAATCCCATCAAGAAAGAGTTGTTCTTTTACGCCTTTTCTTCTTAAAATACACTGCTTAAATCACCAAGCCAGTACGCTCTGGTTCTACTTCACAGACGTATTTGCTCAGCTGCCATTTAACATTAGTTCAGTATGCTTGTGCTTTTTGCTCTGCAAACACATTCCCATTGATCGCAGTGCATACTCAGAGGGGTAGCGTTAACATGCCCACAAGGAAGCTGATTCAAGGGACTCCCCTTAAGTTTCCCTAAGTTTACTTTAAAAGTAGGCCTTCTTACAGAACTTCAGGACTAACCGAGGTGGGCATCTTTGTCTCCTAGGTGACCTGTGAGCCTAAACTCAGCAACAGGTTCCTGGATTATTCTGAACCTTACGGTTTTGAATGAAAATTTGGAAGATGCCCAGGACAAGCTTGCAGTCCTGCAATTTCCTCATGTTTGCCATTCAGCGTCCTGATCACAGCATGCCCAAATCCACAACTCAGGAGCACTGCCCCAAATGAGCTCTGACATTCTGAGCAGTGTGACAGGGACAGAGTGACTGGAAGCAGGACCACGGGAGAGGAACAAACAATAAACAAACAAACAAAAAGACAGACAGACAGACAAACAGTAAATGCATTATGGACATGGGCTACATGTCCACACATTTCATTTGGGGGCCACTTTTTTTCTGAAAGACTGTAAAATGTTCCAATTGAAAGATCAAAAGGAGATCTTAAAGTCGATCATTCTATTTGAAGAGACACAAGCCGACTTGGGGATGGATGTCAATCAAGCATTCTTTTGAGAACCAAGCAACAAAGGATTCTATCCAACATTTTCTAAAGTCACAGTTTTGTATTCATTGCATTGAACTGATACAAAATTAGTATCAGAGCTTTAGCATACAAAACAAAAGGGAGAACCCAACAATCTCTTGCTGGTCTGTCCTTCCCTGCTGAACACTGCACCCAAGACTTCAAGAGGCCAATTGCAAGTCTGGAGCTGTCTGCAGTTTACATGTTGTGAATTTACAGAATACACTCTGCCGTTTGGTCTCCTAGGACAGCAGGGAAGGGTTATTTCTTCCTTTCCTGCTTAGGCTTCAAATTAATAACACCCTTCAGATGACTTTGTCCCCAGTGGAAGAGTATGATTCACATTAGTGGAGCTCGCATTTAGGGTGAAAGCTGTTCCAGGAGCCAATGTGAATTCATCAAAGCTCTGAGGCTGCAGGGAGTAAAAGCTCTGTCAGGATCTGAGACGACAGCTCCAGTTCTTACAGCGAGATTTCAGCATGGCAAGAGGGTTAACAGGTTAGCAAGCAACCGGAGAAAGAGGAGGTAGGTAAGTGGCTTAGTGATTACCGATACGGCTCAGTTTTTGTCTTTCTCAGTCTCTTCTCTCGAGAGGTCAGAGGCACCCGTTTCCAGAGCATACTCCAATCCCATGCTCCTCGGGCATACCCATCTTCATCACCACCCCCTTGGGGTATAATTTCATATGTGTTCCCGTTTATGACATCTATAATCGGCACAGTGCATATGGTTCTGTGTTGTGTTGATGCAGCAAGATCAAATGGACACATATGTATGGACCCACATAGTTATACGAGTTCATAGGGAAGGAAAAAAAAAAAAGAGGACTTAGGTAAACATTCAACATAAAAAAAAGTAAAGTGATAATCTTTACCGATAAGGCTCAGTTTTATGCTTTCTTTTGGCCTTTTCCTTGTGGCTTAGTGGAATACGTTTCCATAGCATACTCCAGTCCCAGGCCCCTCTGGCAAAACCGTCTTCATCCCCACCTTGCTGGGGTTCAATGGAATAATCATTCCCGTCTATGTAATCTATTAGAGGCACAGTACATGTAGCTCTGAAACATTTACAGAAAATGAAAACGCATTTAAGAACCCCAAACTGACTAGTTCACTGTGCCTAGCTACACGGGCTCCGAATGACTTCGTTTTCATTCTGCATGAGGAGACGACTGTCCAATGGGGGCATAGAGTAAAAGCCGAGCCTGTGTTACGCGGAAGGGCAGCATGGAAGGGGGTTTATCCTAGCTATCCAAACAAACGCCTGGGGCGGGAGCCATGCCACGGAGATTATTAAAAGCCACCTCCTTTTTACTGTGGCGTTACTGGCAGCTATCTCGTAGTAATTCCGTAACATTTACAAGAGTTCTCTACCTGTTGCTTTCTCTGTGTCCCCTATTAGAAAAAGTCTTTGTGTATCCCCTTCCTCTGACAGCATGTTCTTAACAGCTTCCTCCAGTTCTGTGTTCCTTTCTGACCCTTTGGAAACAGTTATTATGAACACGTCTTTCTTGCTTTTACTTAATTTTCTTCCCTCTTTTAAAACAAGCCACTCGAACAAAACTAAAACCTCAGGTTCTGTGTTGTGTTTTACTTAAAAAAAAAAAAAAAAAGCAAGAAAGATGCCTCAGTGTCTATTGAGTAACTTAAGGAGTGAACTAAGAATTTGAAGGATTAAAAAAAAAATACTTCCTTTGTATTTGGGTTTAGTAAAATGCTAGCACTGAATAACTAGCTGGGTGCTGAGCTGCCATCTTCTTACAGTGACCTTGGTCCCTGCTCATCACATCAGAAGGGACTGACAATAGGCCTCTCAAAATAGAGAACACAGAGAAAAAAGAAAAATCTATGGGGCTTAGAGCCTTGGTAGGGTGGAAGGGAGAGAGCTTACTTCTCCCCCGAACAGAAACTCACACAGGAGGGCCACCGTGTGACCCACGGGCTTCCCACTGGAACCTCTGGAGAGCCACTTTCTTGTTGCTGTGTAGACTTCCACATTGCCCTGGAGACAGTGACCCGCCATGTGCTTTTTACAACTTAAATGTTGAAATGTAAAGAAGCCCCAGAGATCTGTCTGCCAGTTTGTTCAATACTAGGTATGTGATACATTTATTTTCCTAAGCCTTAGTGCTGTTTTCTAATGTCCAGCTGATTGTGTCTACCCGGTAAGGCTGCTGGGGGAGGAAGCCAGACGGTATGTGTATGCTGTTTATGATGGGCCTTCCTTCACCTTCACCCTGATGACAAAGTCTCCCAAGTTCTTCGTCTGGCCATTCGCCACGAGAATATGCTGCATCTGCCTAGATTCCGAAATAGTCGGGATTCTGGGGGAGAGATTGAAAGCTTTTGGAGCAAGGGACTGATGGTGTTTTAGATGGTTCTGTAAACTTAATGGTGATCTTTCCGGGGCACAGCTGTCTATTTCTAAACCCTGAAGTTTCCAGAGGAGCCCAGAGACTTGGCCTGAGGAATGGTTGGCCCTTCTCCATCTAATGTACTCATTTCAAAGCTGTGAGAAACCCAAGGCTTAATGTCAAGTCTCCAGAGCATTTACCCAGTTTAGAGGGGACGATTAATGTTAGGGTCTCGACAGAACAGGGAGACAGCGCTGCAAGGGGACACCTAGCTTCTTCCCAGCACAGGCCGACTATGTCTGAATCAGCCCAAAGCCCCCACCTAGCTCCCCCCAGGAAACGAACAGCGCAAGGAAAACATTTCTCACACAACGTCTGGCAAACTAGAGATGGAACGGGATCACAGAGAGCAGTGTTTGTCCATCTAGGACAAGGTTTTACTTTTCAACTAGGAAAGAAAAAAAAAAAAGGAAGGTGACGTTACCTGTCCTTAGATATGGGGGCTACAAGTGGTGCATACCAGTTAACTGCCACCTCACAGTGGGCATCAAGGTATATCAAAACCTTAAAAAAAAGAGGCAGGGTGAAAAAATACTCCTCATACATGGCACAGCAAATATCACACACATTTTAAAATTAGATGCTAATACAAGTTAGCACTTTCGTCAATCTTGACATATAAGTTCCCCTTTCAAACCAACATTCTCATTTCAATTAAAAGAAAAAAACCAAACCCCGAAGAATAATTCCAAACTGTATCTGATCTTTCTGTTACCAAAATGGAAGAGTTGACTTTGTACACAGCACATTAGCGCTCACTTCCTACCTGTCCGAGTTTAGCCTTCTGCGCACCGATGCTCCGAGCTTGAATCAAACCCTCTCTCCTCTCATTTCGAAACACCTTCACAAGGCCATTCCAGAGCTTTATGTACTCATCCAGTTTTTCTTTTAAGTGTTCTGTGAATTAAAAAAAAAGAATCCAACCAATGTTATAGACTTTTTACATAGAAACATTTTTTTTTCCTCTCAAGAAACAAAGATTGGATTACATTTCCCTGATATTGCAAAACCCCGCAGCAGTAAATAGCTGTGCTGTGCAGTCACTAACTGTACATGGGTCGGACCAACGGTGAGATCAATTAAGATGGAAGGTAAGGGCGAGAGGGGCACTTCACTGGAAGACCATGTGTGAGAAGCATTTCCAAGGGCTTGCTTCTGTGTCATCACACCAAAGAAAGAAGGAGGAAAAAATGTGTTACAAGTTAATTTTAAGCTTAATATATCTATGGGGGATTGGGTAGTGTAAAAAAAAAATTATCAAGCATCCTTGTGAGCATTAAATGAATATTAAAAGTTAAAAATGTCAGGCTTAAAAGTTAAAAAGGAAAAAATATATGACATTTTGCAGTTGAAAAAAGTTGAGGATTTCTGAAGATACACAGTCTACTGATAAAGCCATGCCATTTCCCT
This sequence comes from Mastomys coucha, assembly GCF_008632895.1. Classification (NCBI taxonomy): domain Eukaryota; kingdom Metazoa; phylum Chordata; class Mammalia; order Rodentia; family Muridae; genus Mastomys; species Mastomys coucha. The sequence goes on from NW_022196905.1 coordinate 197,354,151, forward strand.
GGAGTTCTCACAAGGCATGGGCTGCTCAAAATGTTGTTTCTGGTTCATCTTTTTCCAACCACAATAGGTACAGAAAATCGCTGTCTTGCTGTGATCCAGTCTACCCACCAAGTCGACCCATAACAATCAAAAGACACATTTTTGTCTGTAGCTTAGCATTACAAGTATACATTTAATTAAATTAAAATCATTATTATTACATATACATATATATTTGTGACTTAGTAGAAGGGATTCTGTTATGAAAACCAGGCACGATTGGCAAAGTTTGCACCTTGGCTTCTCATTGTAAAATAACAGCTTTTGTTTATCATTGTAAGCCCAGGGAATTGGCTCACCAGCTAGAATAAGCTCCTGCATCCCGCTGAGATGCTTCCTGAGACACAGAAATTGTCCTAAAATTGTTAAAATTTAGGCTCATCAGTACAAAAACCACCAAAAAAATTGCTGTATCTAGCTGAGTGCAGGTTGCAAAGCAGGTGTGTTGGACCATATATTTTATTGCTTGTTTGAGGGGGCTTTTTAAGGTGTTTGCTTTGAGGTAGAATGTCGTATAGCCAAGGCTGGCCTCAAATTTACTATGTAGCTGAGGCTGGACCTGACCTCTTAAAAAATTGTTTTAAAATTGTCTGTGTATCGTGTTTACTTTGCCTGTATGTTTGTGCACCACTGGTGTGTGTGGTTCGCGGAGGAGGCCAGAAGACAGCTCCTTAGGACTGGAGTTACAAATGGTTGTGAGCTGTGTGGGTGTGGCAGATCAAACTGTGGTCCTCTGGGAGAGCAGCCAGTCTCTTAACCTCTCTCCACCTCTCAGGGAGTTTATCACCAACAAAAATACCCATTGATACGGGTTTTCAGAATTAAGACACACACACACACACACACACACACACATTTTGGCCCCAACTTTTAAAGAGTCTTACAAATACAATTTCAAGTTTAATTGTATTTTCCTGCTAAAATGTTTGGTGACATTTTCCTTTCAAAATTAATTGTTTCTTTCTTTTTAAAGGTAAGTCCTCTCTTCTTCCCCCAAAGCTTGGTGCAGTCCTTCATCATTATTCTCTAAATCTAAAGTCTTTCTTATTCCATTAGGACTGTCTTTGGGACATGTTACTTCAGCACAAACTTTAAATACATCTTAACGTACAGAAGGGAGTGATCTATTTTTCAAATTTAGACTCTCAGTCAAGGCAAATGGCTTCTCTTCTCTTCTACCTCACACTGCGGTAGACTCGAACATAGCCTTGCCACTTTCTACGTAAATATTGCCTTCTTACAACCTACATTTGTCAGGGTGGGTTTGTGACTGTTGGTGGCACAGGCTTGTCTGGAAAGGTCATGGGTCACTTGTGAGCAAAGCACCAAAGAGCTCATTCATGTCCCTCGGTCTTCTCTCTTGTCGATCTTTGGGGAGCCAGTATGCAGCTGGGGCTGCTGGGAGTCCATCAGCGGGGAAGCAGGGACTGGCGGGAACAAGGTCCAGCGGACCGAGAAAACCCTCAGCTGCTGCAGAGCTCTGAGGGGGGATGGAGAAAACCCTTGCATGCTATAGACCCCAAGGAGGACCAAGGAGATCCTTGGCCGCTCCAGACTTTTAAGGTAGGACCGAGCAAACAATCGGTTGCTGCAGACTTTAAGGTAGACCCTGAAAAACCCTGGCAGCTGAAGACCTCTAAGCATCTGGGGCTGTTCACCTGAAGCCACCCTGTTTTCAAAAGTGGGGAGGAGCCTGTACAAAAGTGGGGAGGAGCCTGCTCTACTTAAAGGCTCCCATATCTTGCTAAGAGAGAATGCTGTCATTACCAGAAGCCTAAAGGTTATGCAGGCTGTTAGTGAGATCTTTTAAGAGGTTTTCGGTTTTGTCTCTAAAAAAGAAAGCTAACTTCAAGGTTTACTTTTCTAAATCTATTGAGGCAAAGTATGAGCCAGATTTTTATTTGAGTCTTATCAAGCAAACACTACAATTTTTCTGAAGCTAGTAGCAACAGATCTTAATGTTATCTTGAAAGTGGAAACGCTCATTACAGACCTTCTGGGCTTGTGTTCCAGGGGGATGGAAGTGTTTTCGCCCACTGTGAAGTACGTAGATCCTGCCTGAGTGTGAGACCTGGAGCCGCAGAGAGCTGTAGCATGAGAAGCTCAGACAGACAGCAAGAGGAAGTCAGAGGCGCAAATGGCCCAAGCCTCAGGTTCTGTTCCTTTTTTGGGGGCCAAAAACCATTTTTGGATGGTAAAATACCTATTTCAGTACCAACACGGGCAAGTTTAGAAAATAGTTTTGTAGATTTGGATTTTTTTTTCCCCATACACTTAAAAATCACTGGTGGCAGTGTCAACAGGATCACTAAAGGCGTATTCTCTTTTCTTCTTTATTACTTTATGTGTATGAGTGTTTGCTTGTCTGCATGCGAGTGCATCACAGGTGTTCTGCGTCCCTGGAGGCCAGAGGAGGGTATGGGTTCAACTGGGACTGGAATTATAGATGCTGGTGAGCTATCACATGGGAATCAAACCCTGGTCCTCTGCAAGAGCAGCCAGTGCTCTTAACCACTAAGCCACCTCTCCAGCCTGCTAATGTTTATTTTCAAATGCTTGTCTTGCAGAAAAACAAATAGTTTTGGTAAAAGCATTTGTCACAGAAAACTGCAACCAAGATAAGATATCCAAGCTAAGAAATATATTTAATTGAGCTTAAATATTAAAGATATGTCTAGAGTCATTAAGATGATTAGTAATTGCAGTTATCAGCTGCAGGAAATGAGGGGGAGGAAATAAGTCATAATTTAATTTTTTCTACTGCTGGCATATGTGCACAGATCAAGATTCCATTTATGTCCTTGCAGAAGCAGCAAACATCTGCCCAGCCTTGGAGAGTTCTGCATCGAGCTTAGGGGAAAGAAGCTGTATAGAGCTATCCTGAAAGGTATTCTCACGGTAGTCAGGTTCTGCCTTCAACCCTAACATCGGATTTGGTAGTCGTGCCGTATGCAGAAAAACCAGAGCACTTATTTGCCAAAGTGTAAACATCCTATTGTTATTGAGTAATTGAGCACTTCAGTCAGTTCCAAAACTTCAATTGTTTTGTGACCAGCAAAATAAATAACTAAATATGCAGATTTGCATTGAAACAGCAACATTCCATTTTCATTTGCATGTTGACTGGTAAGCCATCACATGGGGCTAGAGCATCATTTCTACATTTCTGTAACTAAGAATATATATTTAGCTTACAATAGCATATTGAAAGAAATTACTCAAAATTAACTTTAAAAAGTTAAAATTTCTAGAAAATTACCACTTGATTGCTCTCTTTCCAAGTTGAACCAAGATAACCTAACATTTGCCTAAATACTGTAATGGTCTCCTTTAAATGAAGGACTGAGCTGAGTGCCAGCCTATGGTTACAGCGCCTGGGAGATAGAGGCAGGAAGGTCAGGAATTCCAGAATGTAAGGCTATGCCAAGTTACACAAAGAGCTCAAGGCTAGCCTGGGGTACAGGAGTCCCCATACATGCCCCCTTGACTCATAATTTACTTTTATTTAATATTTTAAATCAAATAGAGAATATAATGAGCCGTAGAAGATGTGTTCTCAGAAAGTAACCCAGTATGACCAGTATGATGGTTAATAGAATGACTCGGCAGGAGCTCTCCAAATGCAGGAGGCACCATCACACAGTCTTGGGTCCTTGCCCGAAGGAAGGACGAACATGAACTGAGCACTGACATTCACACCTCTCCTTTTTCTCTACGTGCACTCAATGAACCCTCAAACTGCGGGCCAAAATAATCCCCGTCCCTCTTCTGTTGTTTTTGTCTGGTGTTTCATCACAGCAACCAGAAAGGTAATAAAAACACTCGCATTTTCAGGGCAAAGACAGCATATGCAGCATCGTTCAAGTGCAAAATGAAGTCTGTGAGGTAGGTCAGTGGACTTCAGTTTGAAAACGACAGCTGGAGCTTTAAGTGACAGCACAAACTATACATGATTCTGTTCTTCAGTCTTTCAGTAAGTTATTCCTGTAACTGGGTTTTTGTGAAACCCGAGCCCCACAGAACTGAATTGGTACAGCATCAGAAGAAAGTCTTAAACGCATGGATTTGGATCTAACAGTTAATTACTGCCCCTGTGCCTGACGGTAAGTCACATGGGTTCTCCGAGTCCCCTGTATAAAATAGGTAATTATAGTATTTTAAAGGTTATTGCTAGGATTAAACAAAATGATTCATATACAGTGCTTGGCACAGTGACAACATAGTAACGTATCAGTGAATACGTTTCATTTTAAAAACTTATTTTGATAACACATTTTAATGTTACTTGTGATTGACTTATTTTCTAGCGCAGATGTCAAGTCTATAGCCATTACCTTTATTGCTGAAGTCATCAATTAACACGATTTCTGCTAAATACTTCCTTGGTGTCCTTTTGATTACACTGTGGACTGTCCTCATGAGGGTTGACCATCCTTCATTATGGAAGACAATGACAACGCTTGAAGTAAGCAGGTTTTCATCATAGTGCCAATACTTGCATCTGCAAAAGGAAAAGATCGTTGCATGTATTTGGAGAGAATCTATAGTGCTCGGCTTCAGAGTCTCGGGGCTCGTATTTTCCGATTGGATTAAATATTATTGATTTATCTAAGGAAACAGTACGAAGCTCTTTGGAACTCAGCAGAGACACACGATCAAAGAAAGAAGCTGATGTTTAAAGTGACCAGATAAAGCTCCTAGGTATCAGCATATTGTGTGATAAAAGAAACAGCTTCTGAGTCGGTGCCGAGGATGCCAAAGACACTATTACAGCTGTCAGCAGCCTGTTTTCTACGACACGGATAACACTTCATTTTCCTTCCTGAAACTTGAGCTTTAAGTGCAAGAGATTTATTTTGTTGTCTAATTGGACAGTTAAAAAATATTTAGAAAAAAGTTAAGCAGGCCAATCAGGAACACACGAGAGGCTTTGGAAATTTGACTACTGAATGAGAACAGCTCCTATGTTGTCTGGATCTATTGGATTGACTCAAGAAGGATCCTTGGTTACTCTACAAAAAAAAAAAAGAAAAAGCTTGAAACAATAAGAGCAGGAATAAAGCTGTTGGAGGCCCTTTCCTAACAGGGAGAATCTCAGAAGAGTGTCTGATGAAGATTCCAGAGCCAGGGTAGACCAAAGTTACCCTGCTCTTTCAGGATAACAAGTTCAAAACAGAGAAGCAGCGAAGTGTTTTCTTATTGATGGGCATTTCACTCCGTTCTACGTCCTTATATAGGAACCCATTCTTCTAAATGCTCAGAGGATCCAGTGAGGACCAAGGTGGAAATGATGAGCCATCAGGGTAAGGATGACATGGAAGGAACCACGAGTCATCAGAAGTCACCAGCACACTGATGTCCTGTGGTCAGAATGTCTCCTCAGAGCTCAAGTGTTGCAAATCTAATCCCAAAAGGCAAGAGTGTTGGTGGTGACTAAACATCCATTCTGTTATCACGGTGGGTTTCTCAAAACCACGAGGTTGGCTCCCTCCTGTCGCTTCCTCTCACTCGTTTGCACTCATTCTGCTCTTAAACCTTTCCCCATGAGAAGAGGCCTGAGCAAGGAGCTCCTGGCCAGATGTTTGCCCCTCAGGCTTGAACTTTGTCAGCCCTCAGAATTTTGAGAAGTTTCATGTCTTTGTAATTACTCACTGTGTGATCTTTCACAGCAGCACAGACATGGACTGAAGCCAACGCCTCAGAAGCTGATGCAGAGAGTTCAGTGTACTCTCCACAGACAGGCCACCCCTCACTTGGAGCCAGAAGGCAGTAGCGCCTCGGGAATGCATGGCCTTAAGGAACTGGATGCTGGAGAGGAAAGTAACCTCTACAGCGTAGAAACACCATGGAGAGGAAGTGTGAGCCCGAGCTAAGGAGCCTGCCCAACCGCAGCTGCAGGGCGATGCAGGCTGCATTCTCTCTGACCACAGGCTTCCCTTCGCCACAAGCAGGTTCTTGACAAAGCTTAGCTCTTTGACAGCTTCTCTGGTTTACTGTGGTGAGAAGATGTGAAAGCAAAGTGCACACTGGGTACTTATCATACGCAATGTCTTTACTGGGTAAAGGGTGATATCCTGGGCTGGCCAGATGGCTCAGTGGATAAAGGTGTTCAACCACTGTGCTTGAAGATCCGAGTTTGATCTCTGGCACCCACAAGATGGAAGGAGAGAACTGAGTCTTACAAGTTGACCTCTGACCTCCGTACACAGTAAATACACGTGAAAGCAAAGAAAATGAACTACCCATGATACTGAGGTAAAACCCTATTTTGCACCATGTCCCACCTCACTGGTGTAAAATTTGCAATAGAGTAGACTCTCTTTATCTGAGGTTTTTGCTTTCTGAGGTTCTAGCTACTTGTGGTCAAGTGTAATACAGTATTATAGAGTTAAGATAGCAGGAGAGGCACACTTGGGAACATATTTTATGATCAGTTATTGATTGTTAATCTCTTAGGATACTTACCGTGTATATGGGAATACATGTTTAGAAAAAGACATAGTATAAGTACAGGATTAGTCCTATGTGTTCCAGGAACTTACTTAGGGGTCTTGACTATATTATCCATGGATAACTAATTGTTAGTTGTATAGGAAAGAAAACCAATTGCCATGAAAAGCTACGCTTAGGCAGATAGGTCTAGTTATATGTTGTTGGCCCATTTCTGTTCTCCAGCATCTCACGCTCCACGATAGCTTTTCAATAGTCTAGCATCAAGGACAGTAGAGGCTCAGCTATACTGGAGAACTGCTATGGTAACAAGGAGTCAGAGGATAAGATACAGAATGATCCTGGCTGTCCTATGGAATGTTTGCACAGTAGCTTCCGGGACAGAAAGTATTTGTGTGCATGTGGCTATGTGCATCGTACAGGCCAAAAAGACACAAGGATTCTGGTTCTGTCACTCTCTACTGTATTCCTTCGAGACAGAGTCTGTCATTGAGCCTGGAGCTATGTTGGTGGCCAGAATGTGCAACAAAGTGCTTGGGGCTACATGTATGTCATGCTTGGATTTTTTTTTTTTTTTTTTTTACAAAAAATATGAATGAATGCTAGGGATTCAAAGTTGTGCAACAAGGACTCTTACCCATTGAGCCATTCCTGACTCCCTGCTGCCCCCTGAGCATTTATAGTGACCTCTGTAATTTAAAAAGTAGATTGCAAAACTCAAAATGAAATGCATTAGTATTTTACTTGCGCGCTATCTCTATAGTTCTGATATCATCTGTACTTTCATATAAAACCTTGTCATAAGGCCTAAGAGGTGATGCTATGGTTAAGAGGGCTTGCAACTCTTCCAGAGGATCCAAGTTATGTTCCTAGTACCCACATGGATGGCCCACAGCCTCCTCTAACTGCATCTTCAAAGGATCTAATGCCCTCTGGCTTTCTATGGGCACCCACACATGTACCAACCCCTCCCTCACTCATGATTAAAATAGAATAATTTAAAAACCTTGTAACTGGGCCATTGATGAATAATATCTACATAAGTAGATTGTAAAAAAAAACTATTAGTTTTAGGTTATAAACTGCTGTGAGTAGCATATACTATATCATTAATCTACAGTACTGTATGTGTGTACTTCTGCATTCGTGTAAGGAAGTGACTCAACTTCCCAATTTGTGCCCTTCAAGAGCTGCATCTTACTTCTAGATTGTTCGTTCCAAGTCTTTATTTTAATAAGGAATAACTTTAGACTCTCTTTTGTTAATTCTGCAGGAAGTCTAAATCTAACAGCGAAGAATTTTTAGGCACACGAATCAAACCCATAATTTGAGAAAACTGACTTTTTTTATTAAATACCTTCTTCCATTTAAAAATAAATAGGGAGCTTTTCCTGCCTCCCTCTAAAAATACTATTTATTTAAATCATTAAAGGGAGTAATGCTTAAACCTACCCGAAACGGAGCTTATATCCAATTCCTGAACATATTAGTAATGTAGACATAAAATTTAACTTAGCATCCAAAAAATCTATTTTCAATGAAAGGAGAGCTATCCCTATTCAACCTGGTGCATCAAGCTCAACAGACTGAGGCCTCTATCCAAGTGTACAGTTTCTCTGCACTTTGGGTGAAATGGTACAAAGTTAGTGCCTAAGGATGTGATAGCTGCTACTCTTTAACACGCATCATACACAGAAAAATATAGAATTTAACACCCCAAACTATGTCAATTCCTCATTACCGCTCTCTGGATATTCATTCTATCAGTGTGGTTTCTGGAAAAGATTAGATAATGCTCCAGACTGGCTATTAACACTTTCCTAAGTTCAGCCAAAGCTACATTAGCCCTACCGTAATTTTTTTTTGTAAGTTTATCATACTCTAGCTCACAAGTCCTACAGCTTTCTTCTCTAAATTACTCTCACGTAGTGTTACCTACTGTATTTATACTTGATTGCATTTTATACATTGGCTTAGATGCTGACTCTAGCAGGCTCTCTGATCTCGGGGTGAGTTTCTCATCTCCTGTGTGTGAGCATCGCCCCTAGCTTTTTATGTTGAATCCTGGCTCAGTACTCCTACCATCAATTCATCTAGTGCTCCTGTGGCTAAACACAAGATCAGGTATTGCACTTTAGTTACATGCTATTGAAGAGGACGATAAGTTTCTTCTCTATTTCACTCAGGAGGACGTTTCCGTGTGCTGTCCAAGGAGGCCTGAAGACTTTACAGAGTACTCTGCTAAACTAGCATGACTGGGCATGACAGTCTCCTGGTCTACCAGTGTGTGTCTTCTTTCAAGACTACACTTGTGTCGTCTTTCAAAGATGTGGCTTGGCTTCTTTTCTTAGCCCCATGCGGACCTTTAGTGAAGGTGAGTCTTTCTGTCTAAATCACTGGGACCTTCCTCACACCAGTGTCAAGTCTCTAGAAACAAACTTACTGTCTTCTTTTTGGAAAACATTGTTCCTCAAATCCCTTCCCTTTTCTTCAGTGTCTCTAGGCGAGGGATGAGACTTCCACTTAAACTCATCTGGTAAATTCCTCAGTATTTGGTCCTGTGGGGAGCTTTGAAAGTGGGGATGGGGAGGTGAAGGGGTGGAGGCACTCGTTGAGAACCTTGGTAAGTTTGATCACCAGGACCCACCTGCTAGGAGAAAATCAACTTCCATAGGCTATACTCTGACCATAACACAGGCAAACACACACACACACACACACACACACACACACACACACACACACGCCCACGCCCACGCCCACAGAGTTAATTCAATACAAATTCAAAAATAAAAGGTATTTTAAAGCCTTGGTAAATCTAATACACTTTAAAGAAGTCCATTGTAAAATTTAAATATGGGTGAATCATTCTTGATAATGAGGAAACAAAATATATACTATTTCCCCATATATTTTAAAGCCATATATTATGCTTAAACAATTTATTTATTCATTGCATTTGTACTTCAAGCAGAATCTACATTTGAAGGGAGCATGATGCTGGGATGCCTTTAGAATGCCTACTTAAAGCAGCCACATCACATGGTCTGTCTCCTTAAAGGCAGTCCCCGAGTAGGAGATCTTCTCTGGGCCAGCAGAATGGACTATCAGGAAACACTTGTCCCAGCTGGGACAATGAAGTCTCTCACTTTGGATTTAGAGCTTGGGTGACCTTAGTTAGTTTCTAGTTATACCTGCATGGTGAGGCTAGGGTTTGACAGAGAAAAAAGCGTTTCATAGAGAATGCAAGAGCAAAAACGTTAAGTGGAGACTGAGCGTGTGACTGTTTAACAGGCACGCTGCTTCACTTCTTCATCTGCTCCCTCCTGGTTCTGAAGCTCCAATGACTGTCACACGTCTTGTGTGATCTTGGTTTCCATGAGAGAGTCCAACAGGACCTCTTTGCCTACTTGTTTGAGCTTAGCTAGTTGCAAAGATTTGTCTTTTATGTAACTAACGCATCTAGCCTGTTAACTGTAATATTTTCACTAAATTGAAGCTCGTTATATACATATGTGTTCATGCAATAAAACTTAAGAGTTTCACTAGTCAATCAGTAAAGCAAGTCATCTATCTATTTCCTCTTGGAGAGTTTCTCTCTGGTCACTGGCGAAGCTACGGAAACATGTGCTAGAGATGGCCTCTCCAGGTGGTATCGCTTGGTAGGTTCTAAAAAACTTTGCAGAGATGAATATTAGCATTAGAGAACTATACATGTAACTTAAATTAGGACAGACCTACGCCCTCAGCACACACCTAACAGTTGTATAGCAGGAGCAGGGGTTGTGTCTGACTCTTCATGCAGGACTCCTAACAGCAGGAGCAGGATCTGACTTGGTTGCCTGCCTTTGGACCTCTTTCCCCTAACTGGGCTGCCTTGCCTAGCCACAAGAGAAGATGCATCTAGTCCTATTGCATCTTGATATGCCAAGGTAGGTTGATATCCACAGAAGGTCTCTCCTTTTCTGAGGAGGAAGGGAGGTAGGAAAGGTGGTGGGAGGGGAGAGGAGAGGGAGGGACTGGGTGAAGAGGAAGGAGGGAAAGATGCAATCGGGATGTACAGGAAATAAAAAAATAGTAACTTGGGGGAAAAAAAAGAAACATGAGATACTAATTTGAAATAATAAGAAAAAAGCTTTTAAGGTTTGTAATCTAGTCAGCACTAAAAGCTACCTAAAGTCAGATGACGTGGCCTGTGTGGAATCTATTAGAGTGGTTGATGTTACAATTCTGACGAGTCCACACACCCTCCCATGGATACAGCAAGGGCTGCTGACCAGACTCAGGCTTGCTCTCTACAAGACAGACAGTGGGGTACAATGATCATTTTTCTTTGGTCCCCTATTCTAGCCTCCATGCAGAAGGGCCCTTTCTTAATACTACAGTCTTTCTTTGGACCAGGCACAATGGGGTTGATTTACAGTTTGTTTCTATCCTAACCATTTTCTCTGACTTCCATCCACGAAGAGCTTTGTGCCCTTCTCCTTCGCTGTCAGACACTAATTACTTTTCCTTAATGTTCTTATTAGTCAGTCCTCCCTTGAAGGTCAAAATTCAGTCTGTGGTAATAGAAGTCACTCAGCCTATTATCTGCAAGATGAAACTATCAGAAAAGCTAAGCTCAGTTCTGCCCAAATAGCATTTTATGATCATGCCAATTCTCAACACATATTTGTTGATTTGATTTAAAAAAAAAATGTTTACCGGTCTACTCTTTCTCAGAGTCACAGAACACCATGTATTTTTCTTTGTTAATGAGTCAAATATTATTGACAGGGAGAATAAGAAATCTTACATTCTTTAGGGGAGGTTGAAAATCGAGTCGACGGACATAGAATTAATGGCTGCGCTTGGACAAAATTTCAAGTAGATCAGCTGTCATATCAAAACTAAGTAGAGGAGTAAGTCCAGCTGCTAACAGCAGTCCTTGACTGAGCACACTAGGCAGTGGCTCAGTTGGAACCCAGGGCAAGGATGGTGGCATGGCCAGTGTGTAGCTGTGGCTCGGTTCCTCAGATCAGCCTCAATAAATGACAGTTGTCTGTCACCTGCACAAGGTTTAAGACAAGTGCTTTGGTTCTAACTGGCTTCCTGCATCAATTCTGGGTAGTAGGGTCTTGCTCTGAGGCCAGAGGGGGATCCTGAGGGTTAGTTATAACCACACAGTGAGTGGGTTAATAGAGAGGGGGCTGCTTCAGCAAAGCAGGCTTCCTAAAACCTTCCCAGGCTGAATCCCGGGCTAAGAGCCACAGAAGAGGCCATAACAGCCGTAGCCTTGTGCAGTGTACACAGCCTAAAGCAGCAGTCACCTGCCCAGAACACTGTGGCTTCTGCTGATTGGCATTCGGGCTAGCACAATGGTGCAGCCGGTACAAGGGATCCCCAGAAGCAACATCAAGGTGGAAGGAGAGAGCCAACTTAACAATGGCTCTGTTAGCGGATAATAAACACAATGAAGAAAATAGGAAAACTCTGAATGTATTCATTTCCATTCTCTCTGTGACAGTCAGTGTCCCCATAGTGAGATATAGCTGTATCATTAGCCATGATGTCACCCTTCCTTTTCCCTCAGCTTTACATCCAGAGTCCACCTTAACACGCTCATGGTATGGCTAGAATTCACAGCTCTTAAACGGCTACAGCAGTCAGATGTGATGTCATCTTTGGACAACTCAGCTTGTGTTCCCTGCAGTAGCCCAGGTCAGAGACCTCTAAGAGGGAGAAGCACAGCTCCATCTCAGCTGGTGCTCCTGCTAGGTTAAAGTGTCCAGCAAGCCAAACAGAAAGCAGAAACTATGGACTGGAATTCTTGAGGACTGTGCAAGAAGACACAGGAGAGAGAGAGACCTGTACAGTGGATTGATGACAAACACAGTGATCTCTGCTATGGAGACAGGTGACATCAAAGACTCCCAGGCGAGAGTCAGAGGACACTGACTGATTGGACAGTTGGGTGGACAGTATTGTACTGAACACAGAGCAGAGACTCAAGCACACATAAGGAATCTTAGAGCGTCCATTCCAAGCACGTGTCCAGCATTCTCGAAAGGTTCTTAGAACTCATTGCGAAGAATCTGAGGGTGCTAACCACCTTGCAGGGTGGGTGTTTGAGCCAGATAACCCGTGGTTCTGCTATTATATACACTGTTCATTCGCTCCCAGACAGGAAGTGTCTAATAGCCTTCGCTCTTTCCAAAGCTCTCCCACATATATTATCCCATCCAAGTCTCTTGCAAGGCGGGGAGACATTTTTTTTTTAATCATTCTTTTTCTACATACAGGAACTAAGGCTGTTAGGTTGTATGACTTGCCCAGTCAAAGTTAACAATGGAAGTGAATTAAGAATGAATCCTTCAGTTCTAGCTTTAAAGTTCTTTCCCTTAGGCCACAAGTTCACTAACTATCACTTCCAAATACATGCTTATAAGGCAAACAGGAAACGAATTACGCATTTTCACCCATACAGAAGGAATGCATAGCTACTAACAAAAACGACTGCCACATAGTGTGGAGGATTTCTGCCTGGTTTGAAGGGTCGAGGAAATTAAATATGTTTAAAAAAAACTCCTAAGAATGCTAAACTGTATTTTTTTGGGGGGATAGCTGCCTTCAAAGCTTTTCTCTTTTATTTAAAGAAAAACATACTCAGACAGATGTGTCCAGTTAATGATCTGAAATCTCAAACCACACTCTAGAAAAAAAAAATCTGGCATTGAGTCCTAGGCCAGGACATATGTTCTTGTATATTTCTTCAAAACTCTCTGGGAGAGAAAAGAAAAGAAAAAAAAAAGAACACTTCACAGTGTGAGCCATATGTTTATAGCTATATTGGACTCTCATTTCACATTTGAGCTTGCATATGATATTCTAATTTTATAGAAATGCCAGCTTATCAAACACCAATATACTTGAGCTAAAACAGCAACCACTAAGGAGTAAAGGATCAACACACTGAAGACCATGCACACATGGGAAGCTTTGCATCTTCGAGCTAGTTCATTAACGTACACTTTGCTTCATTCCATGAAAGACTTCAGGCAGCACACAAAGACAGAGAATGGAACACTCCAGAAATTAAAAACAGAAGGAATGGGTAAGGAAAGACGGTAGACAGAGAAGTAAGAATGCAATGTATGAGGTGCTTAGCAGGGTGTGAAGGGCTCTAACAAGCACAGTTCTGGGGCACTGCTGGCAAAGAACACACCACAGATGGAGCCAGCCTGCTAACGGGTATAGCTGTACTCTCTAGATACGTCTTATGAGTCTGCAGTTTAGAATCTTCCAGCAGTAAAACCTTGTCAGATCTGCTTAAGAAATCCATTGTTCAGGTGAAGTAAACTATTCTTGGTTTGAAGTCCAGATGGGAGTTGCAGATTTCTGTTTGTTTGTTTGTTTGTTTTGTTTTAAAACACGGGGTCTTACGGTAGGTGCATACAGTAACGAGTTTCTCTGGGCTACGCTTAGATGAAGCCTTCAGTGGCGACAGTGGCGTTGTGCCAAGCACAAGCCATTACAAACAGTTGTGCGAAGAACAGGTTGAGAGCTGAAGTTCAGCGCAGATTTGGAGATCACACTTTGCAAACATTCCTTCAGATGTTTATTGAGTCATCTTCCGCTTCACATTTCTTCACTCAGTGAGTGATGATCCGCCTTCTTGGTGCTCTAATTACAATAAGGAACTCGCCTCCACCATATGGAGGGCTTGCATTTCCAAAAGCACATTTCAACTCCGTTAATGACTGAAGAAGAGGTAGGCGCTTACAAGGTAGCATGGTAACTTCAGGTTGGTGTTACTGGGTACTCTCCCAACAGAATCGTTAGATATTGCAGGCTCTGCAATGCCTAGCTATGGATTCTTACATCATGATTCATTCTCTACTGCAAAATGAAGGATGCACGGCATCAAGACTCTACTGTAGAATTTGGGTTACAGATGCTGAGAAGAGTCCATAATTTACAACGGCCAGTGTTTATTAACTCACAGGCCAGGCAGCTTCTGCAGTTAATAACGACATTAACCATGTCTAGTGATTTATGTCATTGAAAGCATTAGGATCCAGGTAGTTCATTTAACATGTAATGTTACTGATGTTCACGAGACAGTAAATATGAAAGGAGAAAAAAACTAATAAAACAATTTCAAGAAATCATGAGTGTACCTCTTCTCTTGCATTAAGAGAGTCTTTACTCTCCGCCCCCCCACGCTCCAGTTCACCCCAAGACCTGGTTGCCCTTGAACTTCTGATCTAACTGCTTCCACTGCTGAGATGACAGGCTTGTCTTACCACACCAGGGTGGTGCTAGGGATTGACCCAGGGCTTGTGGTGTGGTAGGTAAACACTCCACTGTGGTACTCTCTACTTCCTATCTTTCCTTTTCTTGTACATTGGTGCAGTAATTTTACAGAATGATCTCTGAAACCAACATTAAGACTGAGTTGATGCTAGACATCAAGTATTCATTCCATGCATGGTCTCAGGTTCTATGAACTGAGAGGTAAGTAAACTCTCATCCTGAAGGAGGCAGATACCAGGAAGGCTCAAACCCAAGATTTTGGAAAACATTCTAGTTTACTGAAAACCTCACAGGGAACCCAAGGACTTAACACATTTCAACATCTCACGAGGGCCACTGCCACTTGGAACAATGGGTCATGGACTTTCACCTTCTATTCAAAGTCCTCAAAGAATTTTGTGTAGAACTATGGATGAGCCAATATGTAAAGGAGGTTGTTATCAAAAAGGAAGGAATAAGGGAGAAGTTGAGATAAGTCCATTCTGTATGATGGTGATGCAACATGTAAGCTGGACATGATGGAGTGATGGACAGCAGTAGAGAGAGAGGGGTTGGGGGAGGCAGGCTCCAGAGTTGAACAATACTATCGAGGAAAGGCAAGGCCATCAGTTCTTCTGCCTAGACACTCAGTCAGAAATCTGTGGTGGTGCACACCTTTAATCCCAGCACTTGGGAGGCAGAGGCAGGCAGATTTCTGAGTTCGAGGCCAGCCTGGTCTACAGAGTGAGTTCCAGGATAGCCAGGGCTACACAGAGAAACCCTGTCTCGAAACACCCCTCCCCCACAAAAAAGAAATCTGTCCTGCTAGTGAGATAGCTAGTGATGCACACAAAGACTGAGTCCCTGGCGAATTCATTGCAGCGTTTCTGCAACAGTGAGGAACTAGGAATGGCTCCGAATGTCCCAAAATAAAGGGCCAGAAAAATGAATTATGGCCATTCAGAGAGAGGACACAGATAAGAAAATAGTGCTTCTGGAAACAAACCAAAACGAACATTTAAAGACCCATAAATGTGTCCTGTAATTTATTTATGAATTAATAGTTGTCATCTAACTTCATTATTTAAAAAACAGAAAGGACCTGGAAGTGGTCGTTGTGGCGTTCACCTGTAATCCCAGCACTTGGGAGGTAGACACAGGAGAATTAAAGAGTTCCAAGTCATCTTCCAGGATGAAGGGAGTTGGAGGCCAGTCTTGGTTACACAAAACACTGTCCCCCCAAATCCACAATCAACCAAACAAACAAAGGCAACTAGTGGGGTTGTAGGGTTACAGGAGAATTTTTAAAAACATTATCTATTAAACATATGCAAATTTCTATTTTTCAAAGTTTTTAAAAAGGAAATCACCAGAAAGAACAGCTACAAGTGAAGAGAACATCAGTTTGGCAGCTTCATATTCAGTAACTCCCTAAGAAGTTCAGTAACCCTCTAAAGCCTCAATTCTCACAAATGCTGTTATATCAGACTAAGCCTTTCCCAAGAATGAGTACCAGTGTTTAAACCTCACCAGAGCGGACTGCTCTCTTAACTCTGCAGGAGGCTAGGCTGGACACACGTATATATCCTTTCTAAGGGTTGGCACGTTACAAAATTAACTCATGTATACCTATTCTCATTTTAATAGGGGATTTGCTCAAAGATTTGCAAAATCTGCATAGGGTTCCTCTACCCTTTGTTTTTGCCTGTTTTTCTTTTCCTTTTATTATCCAAACTGTCTGTCTGTCTAAGTCCTCCTATTTGCAGCTCTTGCAGACAGCTGCACTAAGGTGACAGATGCAGTATACAGGACAGAACCACCCAGAAGGCTGCTTCCCCAAGCATCAGGACAGTGAGAGAAAAGACAAATGCGCTCTTGAACAGAGGGGCAGCAAAGACAGAAGACCTCTGCTGGAACAGATGATTTCCTAGGGTCAGTCCCAACTTTTGCTCCCTCTAAACCCAAGCTGGAAAGCCAGCACTTGCATTCCGGTATAATGTTCCAAATATTATCAAGCAATTGTATTTAATTATCGCCATTGTAGAAATAAAGTACTTATTGCGGTGGGAAAATTATACCTTGTGCATATGCCTCAGAAATCCTAGATATTCTCGAAGAAATTGGGATGGGCTCAGGTATGTATATGTCACAGGTAAGGACATTTGGGGTTCCTTTAAATGGCTATAAGTAGACACCATGTTGTGGTAATGAAAGGGACCGCATTCATGACAGCGCATCTAACTGACTTCTCAGTGCCCTGTTGCCTGAACGCTTTTCTCATATTCAAGCCGTCAAAGGCCACCTTGTCTGTGGCAGGCACTGAGGACCACTGGGGAGAGAGTCACAGTGCTGCTCTCTGTGCTCTTAATTTACACTAAAACCTTCATGAAAGAAGATGAAGTTAGAGGCTTCCCCAGTACTGAAGACATCAGTCACAGTGTTAAACACCAGGTCTCCTAAGTGAGACTTTTCCTAAACACTGTAACACACAATCTGGCTTTTTGTTTTTTCAATCTCAGGAACTTAAGAACGACGGGCGATTTGGTCGAGACCTTTAGATATCGAATGCACCATTTTCTGGAGTTTATGTTTGTCTGTTGAGTCTTTCTTCTAGGAGCACAGATACGTGTAAGGCTTATTGTTGTCGTAGGTTAAAACAACACACACACACACAGCCACATTTGCCCTACTAAGAACTAATTGTTATTACCCCAAGAATGAAGTTATCCATATGACACAAGCCATAAGACTTTCAAATCTTTGCCTGCATCCCTAGGACCAGACTTCAGGACCAGCTGGACTTTGTGGGACATTTCTTTGAGGCCAAGACCGAAGTGACAAACAGGTACAATATTCTTTTGTTTATGTGCTACGTGGAAATTTCTCATTTCTCCTGAGCAGGAGGGGAGATACAATCTAAAACTACAAAGATGCCAGATAACGATCAAGGCCAGTTAACAAGATAACCAAACAGACTCAACAGAGCAGATGCCGTAGAGAAAAGCTGATGCACTCAGTACCTGAGAGTACCTCTGCATTTACCATCCTCAGCACCTCCGGAACTCTGGGTAGGTAGGCTAACCAACAGAGACCACTGCAGCACAAAATCTAATAAATATTCCAAACAGAGCAGAAAGCTGCCTGTGTTCCATCGACTCTGCCCCTATGGCAGAAGCTCCTGGGGAGCACAGCTGGCAAGCCTCCAGCTTCCTTCCCAAGTCCACGTTAGCAGTGAGACATCTGTAAAAGGCGATGGAGGATAATGAGGAAGGGTGGGTGAGACAGAGGGGGGAAAAAGATGAAATACAGGCATACTGCCTGTATTTCACTACTACTACTACTACTACTACTACTACTACTACTACTACTACTACCACTAAAATAGGCCAATTTATTTCTGTTCTTTGTATGGAAACATTTAATATTCTATGCTTTTTTTTCTTGTTCTTGGCATTTCTATAAGCCATTGTCAGATTTTATTTTGGCATAAATTAACAAGTAAAGTATTTAAAATATTAAAGATATAAAAATGCCCTACTAGTGGGTCTTTGTCCACACAGATGATGGAGCCCAGAGCTGCCTGATAGGCAGACAAGATAATGCTCTTGTTTCAGTTTTTGGACAGAAAACGTATCTTTGCTGCAGACTATATTTACTGCCATACTGTTCCCCTTTTTATACTTCTTTGTTGAGGATTCTGTTGTTTAAAATGGCTCCAAGTGTAATACCGAAATGCTATCAAGCATTTCTAAGCACAAAGATACCATGCTGTGCCTTATGGATAAACCCTGTTCCATAAGCTTTGTGTAGGCATGAGTTACGGGCCCCATAGCCACGGTTTCCATCAAATACTCAGAAGTATACAAAGAAGGAGTGTGTGTGTGTGTGTGTGTGTGTGTGTGTGTGCGTGTGTGTGTGTATGTGTGTGTGTGTGGTGATGTTTTAAAGCAGCTACATACATAAAATAAAATTAAATACTGGAAAATGTGACCAAGGGCTTGCAAAGCCTAATCCTGTATTTTCCCCTTGGAACGATAGATCAGGGTTGGATGACAGTATTCAGTCACCACAGAGCAGATCTGTGATCACTGACGATATGTCAAAACACAGAGGCACAGAAATTACATTTCATCAATGAAGGTAGCTACTGAAAAAGTCAGCTATAAAACCAAACTGGGTGGCACAGGCTCACAATCCCAGATACTAGGGAGGCTGAGGCAGGAGGAGAATATATCTAAGACTTGGCTTCAGAGTGAGATGGAGGCCAGTTTGGGCAACTTAGTAAAACCATGTATTGGGAGGTGGGGCCTCGCACTTAGTGTACACAGGCAATGGGTTCCACTCCTATTACACTGAAGGAGGAATTGGAGTTGGGGTCACCTATGCAATTCACTACTCTCGGACTGCTCCTTATAAGGGGAAATGTGCTGGGTTGATGGATTTCTAACTGCATAGGCAAATGCTTCTGTATGCAAGATGTAAAAGACTGAGATGGAATTAAACCTTTTCAATTAAAATTAAACACCTTTTCAATTAAAATTAACTGTAGGCCCCGGCAAAAACAATACTGTGCCAGAGAATAGAACTTAAATCAATAGACTCACTTAAAAGAAGTCAGGGCGAGTCAAACACGCTCAGTAAAATATTGAAGAGCATAACATAAAAATTCTGGGGAAGCTGAAGCTGCCAAAGGAACAGCAAGAAACGGAGAGTACGGCCTTGCCACTTAGCAACAGCAGTAACCAAGAGGCAGACAGAGAGAAATTAGCCTGTTTCATGACAACGTACCCTGGCAAGGACAATGAGCTCTCTTGATGAGATGCTAGGCTAGCCTACAGATTCGTAGTCAGAAGAATTATAGGACCTAGATTATAGAGTTAGATTTTTAGAAATGACAGAGGTGCTCTTTCTATGACCTGTTCCTTCATTGTTACTGAAATACCAAACCCTGCACCCATGATGCATTTTTCCTCACTCCTTTTGACGCACGTTAGAGATGGATCTCTGGAAGGCAGGAAAGCAAGCCTTTCGTTATCCTCTGTTGGTGTGAAGGACTCTGTTGCTCTTGGTCTTCAGCACTCCTCCTCTGTGGAGGATGGTAGGATGAACGGTGAAGATGAGGGTAACACACACCAGGACACAGCGACGAGGAGGGAGCTCACCACAAGCAAGAACCCCTGCTCTGCCACAGAGGGGGAAGAAGATGATGGCCCGCAACCATCCCGCCCTAAGCAGTGGGACCTGTTACCTGCTGTGAGAGCCATGTAAGCTCTGTATTACATTTGTTCCTCACTGGAACTTTAGGAGCCAAGTTTTCTGAGCCACATTTGCTAGAAGAGGAAACCAAAGATCTCTAAATGTGGAGCTGGTCATGCTAACTGCTCCCTTCAGCTCTTCATGGGAGTCTCCAGCATGAGAATCCCAAGCTCCCCGCTCTCAGGCTTGCTGCGATGGCTTTCTGTGGCAAAGGCTGCTGTAAGAGTCTGTTCTGTTCTGTTCTGTTCTGCAGCACAGGCTGTCGCTATGTAGCTTTCTTTATTCCCAAGAATGTACCCCGCCTCTGCCTCCCCAGTTCTGGCGTGAGAGGCACATGGCTCCACACCTATTCCATTGATTTTACAGGCACCAAGACTGAGAACATTGTTCAATAGAAACACACAGTACCGAAGGGTAGAAGCCCGTGGGCGACAGTTCAGAATCTGTTGGAAATTCTATCCTACTCCCCAAACAGAAATCTACTGAATTTCTTTTTCTTATGAAACTCATGAGCAGCTCAAACGCAAACAGCACGTTTCTCTTTCCTGTTTCTGGGAACTCAGTTTAGGTCTCCACGCAGACACTCTCTCAGCACAAGACAGAATTAAAAAAAAAAATCAAACATTTGGATAAAATCCACCCAAAGGTTCAGTAATTTGATGCTCGCACATTGAGGAATGGCAATGGAAATGAGGAATGGCAGGGTCTTTGTTTTCTGCCGCTAAACTTTTGTGTTTCTATGAAGGAAGCATCTTCTATATTGTCATCGTCCATCACAGTGTCCGACCAGAGCTGAGCTGTCCCAAGCAGCCTCCGTGGGCTCTACACTGCAAGATATATGATGCAGCGTGTACATACTGTGTGTCCAGAACCAAGCCTGCAGTGAAGTTGTGCAATACAAAACGGGAGAACGTCGCCTGCCTGAAACACTTCAGCCTCATTATTCACTGACTGATTTAAAATTAATTTTTGGTTGCTGCATGTTCAGAACTCTTTTTGGGGGGGGTTACTGGCAAATTCTTCACAAGTTCTACATTTAGTTACATGACCTGTATGTGACCCACAGCTAAGAGTCTGGGATCTAGAAGACGGGAATGGCAAGACGATTAAGTCAGGTCCTGAGCTCCGGCCCTCCGCTCCTGGAATACCTTTCTGTTCTCTTCTTAATTTCAGTACTTCAAATTAGGCTGAAGTGGATGTCTTTAAACATATGACTGGGATTTTTTTTCAAGACAAGTGCTTCCCTCTGCAGCTCTGGGTGTCTTGGAACTATAACTGTAGACCAGACTGGCCTTGAACTCACAGAGAGATTCGCCTGCCTCTTCCTCTTGAACGCTGGGATTAAAGGTGTGTACCACCACTCCTGGTCAGCTGGTTTTTTTTTTTTTAATGCTCACTTTTAAGAGTCAGATTGGGATTGATATCATACTTCCTCTGCTTTTATGTTTCTTTTTTTTTTTAAAGCCCTAAACTTCTTTCTTACATCAGCCTAAAAAGCAATGGGTCTCATGGCATCTCTAATACATAATCTCCTAATGTTTTTAAAACACTATTATTGCATTTATTTTACTTTTGTATTTTGTGTGTGTGTGTGTATGTGTGTGTGTGTCGCGGGTGGTTGGGGGAGGTGGTTAAGCAAGTGCATGTGTGGTTAGAGAATGACTTGTGGGAGTTGGTTCTTTCCCTCCACTGTGTGGGTGTGGGTCCCAGGGATGACACAGGAGTCATCAGGCTTGGTGGGAAGTGCTTTTACCCAGGCGCCTCCTACTGCCATTGTCATTGACTCCCCTTTTTGCTGTTCCTTCATGCTCCCTATCCTCCCCTTAAGTAGTCTGTTACACTAAAGATGCTTTGTGAACGTGTCACAAATACCACACATAAAACTGCTCTCAACCAGACTCGCATCATCTTTTCTTTGTTGTGTGGGGGAGGGGTGGCTGATGTAGTGAAAGATCCTAGGAAATCTGGATTCTCTCCAGGCAGCCACCTAAACTTTGGTGGTCACTTGGAGATTCTCTGTGCTCAAAATGAGCGAAGAACATGGAGAGATTTCCGGGCCACCTTAACCTTTAAACTTCTATGAATCTATGTTATGAGGAAGATTCTATGAGCAATGAATGAGTGCCCAATCCATTTCCACTAAAAGCTATTCTATGACTTTGAATCTTCTGCGCAGTGCCTACTGAGTCTCATCAGTATTATGCGATGAGAAGCCAGATGAAAGCAAAAAGGTGGAATCATAGAGGAAGAAGAAATTTCTCTGGGCAGCAGGGGCACATGCCTTAAAGTCCAGCACTAGAGAGGCAAAGGCAGGTGAATCTCAGCTTGAGGCCAGCCTGATCTACAGAGTGAATTCCAGGACAGTCACATAGAGAAACCTTCTCTCAAAAAACCAAACCAAGACAAACCAACAAACCAACCGCCAAAAAAAACCAAAAACCAAAAAACCACCACTAAATAAATAAACAGAAAAACCCCAGAAATGGAATGAACTGAAGGCCATATCATACTGCTTGAGAGGAGAAAAGAGATAGAGGCAGAGATGGAGAGAAATCAGTCTTACGCCACTGTCACCGTTATAAATAACTGTTGTATTTGCCGCTCAGAGTTTGTTAGGCAAACCTCGTCTCTGGCAGGTACCACGTAGGGAAGACGGATGAGGCTTAAACACTAGGAAGCATAAGTAATAAGTGACCTCTCACACGCAGAATTAGCTCTGATGCCCTAGAAGTCAGCGATGTATAGATGCACAGTAAAAAGGCATGTTCACCAGTCAGTGGCTGCTGCTAGACATGGACAAAGCGTAGGTAATCGTTTACTTCTTCCCTCGCAGAGCCAAGGGGTCTTTCTCCATCCTGGGAGCTGGTGTATATAGGGCTTAACAGGAGACATCTTCCTAACAGGGCTGTCTCCTGGAAACCGGAGCACAGCTGAACTTGGCAATACAGACTGGGTGACTGTTTATCTCCTTAGCTAATCCATCCTGTTCCCTTGCCTATTTTGGGGAAACTAAAGAAGGGTAAGCCTGGTCTCTCTTGACGCCAGACTGAGGCTTTCTCTGCCAGGCTGGACCCAGTGCTGAGTGGCCAGGCACGGAGTGCAAGTTCTTTGAAACAACCACAAATTGCTAATGTGCTGGAAAGAACAGGGTTGCAGGTCTCTGCACCCTGCTGCCTAGCCTACTTAGTGGAGGCTGCAGCTGCAGCTACTTTCCAAAAAGAGCTGTGATGTCTGGCAGGGGCCCAGGGGCCTTCTACTGCCTGGGCCCGAGACCTTTGAGAACACAGGAGGAAGCCAGCACTAAGAAGACAGTGGCGTGATCTTGAGCCATCCCAGCTGAGCGCCAGCTGCTTCAGAACCTAGAGAACCGGCGGAAGACAGGAAGTCAAGGTGATTTTGATACAGGGGAGATTTGTGGGAGATCATTTAGGGCAGTGATTTCTATACACTTTGAGGAGCAAGGGTTACGGGAAGAGGAAAAGAATGAAAGTCCAGAGTTGTGTAAAAAGACCTTTATGGAGAGGAATGATCCTGCGGTGAAACGTATGTAGACTATGCTTACAAGTTCTTTTTACAAATAAGGAGACAGGTTCAGAGACAAGCACTGGGGAAAAACATTAGCAAACCTGACCCACAATGCCACAAATCGTGGCACCTCGACACCTTACTCTATGATGGACACCTAAGAATAGGGGAGGGACTAGGAGAGATTTCCCCATCCTGTAGGACCAGCTTTATCTTACACTTTGTCTGGGATCACAGTCCCTACTTTACTACTTCAGAACTGCGAGACAAATGCTTCCTCTTTGAGATCAGAACGCTAGCCAGCCAGTTATGTTTTCTCTGTTGAAAATCTGGCTCTAGAATTAACTAAAACCTCTTTCATATCACTAATTTGCTAAAAGGGGGGAGCCTTGTACGGATTAAACTATATAGGGCCCCAAGCCCATGAATTAAAACTTTAGAATTAAGTCATTACAATAATGTCTCATAAAAAGTTTACATCCTATAAATACCTATATGACATTGCTATTTTTCCTACTATTGTCTCTAGACTTCAGGAACTATGGGTAACTTTTGTTAAGTTCCTGAATTCCAAAAGCAATCACTACAAAATATTAACTATTTTGAGAAAGTACCCAGCCAATAAAAGGTTGAGGCTTGAATCCCTGAGCTTGAACCAAGGCTGCCTTCGTGAATTTAATTTAATTCTTATGACAATGGCAATAGTTTCAATATGCCACTTAACACCCTTTCTGCCTAAGAATATCAATGCGAGCCACCAGGTATTGTTACTTTATCCACTCCTCCTATGTCATTAGTGCAGAGACAGGATTTCACAGCATCAGGTCAGTTACCTCTCTCTGCAAAGACTCCAGCATCTTTATAACAGAAGTCCAAGCTCTTTATCCAAAAATTAAAAGAGGCTGAGGCAGGAGGATTCAAAGTTAGAAGCTACATGGGGCAACAAGGATAGACCCTATCTCAAAAATGATACGTTATAAGTAGAATTTCTGGGTAGTTTGTCTAGATTGGAATAATTCTAGTACATGATTAAATTTTCTGATGTTCAGAAATTTGCAATGAAAGGCAAATTCTATTTTTTAGTAATGAATGCGTAGAGGAACTGATTAAAATTAATCTAGTTTTCAAATATCTATTGGCTCTTTCCTTAATCATTGCGCCTCACAGCCTTCAACCAAAAGCTTTCAGCAACTTTCTTGTGGTCCACCCCTCTCCCAAGCTCATTTTCACTCAGAAACAAACAAATAAACAACAAAACCCAGAAAAGCACTTCCTTGGAGGTGGCTGAGGGCCTGCAGTTCAGAGGCGCAGGCTCTGGGGGGCGCTCGTGCCTCACAGGAAGACGAGCTCTCCCAGGCTGCTCTTCCCTGTGCAGCAGGGACTCAGCCTGTCCCTTTACAGCTGCAGTTGTGCATCTCCAGGGCCTTCCAAACGTGGAGTTTCAAGTCTCAAATCTTTCTCCAGAGCCCTTTATCCTAGTTTTTGATTTGCGCACTGGGACTTTCGATTCTGCACAAAGTGCAGATTTTCCCCCTTTGATTAAAAGGACAGTGCTCACTGTAAAATAAATTACTGGTTTTTTTTTTTTATGTGATTTTCCTCCTGCATGTTAGCTATATTTTGAAGATGTGATCTCCCACAGGATTTAGTGAAGAGGAAATAGCTGTGGGGCATTTTCCCACAAGGCACGAAAAGGCATGGCTGAATGTAATTAGACTATGTCATTTATACGGCTGGAACTTGTGTAATTAGCTTGGCTTCTAGGTTAAATTGTTTTTTTTTTTTAAACTTCTTAACACGTTTACTTTATATATTGCAGGAATGACAAAACAACAATCCTGCTGATGCACCTTTCACATATTTAGTTCCCAGTGAGCAAAGATAATTAACTTATTCAAGGCGCACTTGGGATAAACGCACTGCATGTAACTAAACTACCATACCACTACTTCCACAGGCCCCACTGAAGACAAAACGCTGCAGAAGCTGCCTCCAGTCTATCCCACAGCTTGCCTTCGCTCCTGGGGATGTCAGCCTACCCACTGAGATGGGGAAAGGATCCTAATTGTCTTTAACCTGATTCAACCGCTTTGACAACCTGATCTTGAACAACAACATCACCCACGCCCACACAGCAGCGGCAGCAGCAAACACACAGGTGAAAACTCCTTGGATATCTTCAAAGAGTTTTACAGCCTCCCCGTCTACTGCCCTGAGTGTCTCTTGAGTTCGAGGCCGAAGGACAGCACCTGCTCACTGAGAGACTCTTGTTTTGCAGAATGCAAGCTGTGTGTCTAGAATAAGTGCAGAGGGAGGGATCGTCCCTTTTCTTATGTGTGACAGACGGCCAGTTCCACAAAAGTGACCGATTTTCAATGTGGAAAACGCCTCCCTTTCTCATGGTTGTGCCCATACCATACGAGGGCCCTCCACTCACTGGTTTGGCTTTGACTGTTCTTTAGAACCAAGTACTTGTGATAAAAGGCTACGCACATATTCCTGGGAAGCTTTTCCTAAAACAAGAAAAAACAGAAGAGAAGAAATCAGATGACTCCAAACTCAGGGCTTCAGGAATCAGGAAGGGCAGGACTGGAGGACATAAAACCTGTTTTGCAACTGTGGGATCCAATCCTGAAGGAAAGCAGAAGCCAAAGAACAGACCCCAGATGTTTCTGCCTCTTACCACAGTCCATCCTCTGCAGTCTTAAAACCCACAGGCTTGTGTTCTCCCTCTGTAGACCTGGGGAGATATTAGGTTTCAGCACAGGACATTTAAGGAACATTAAAAGTCCAGTCCAAGGACGGCACTGCTTATCTGTCAATTCCTTTTTAGCCTTCCCCAATGCTCTTGTAGTTTCCCCAGACAGCTCATCATCCTGCCAAATTTGGTAGGTTTTGAAGCCACAAGGCAGCAGCACAAAAAAGAAAGACCTTTTCTTTAAGGTTTTCACAGATAAACTATGTTCACCTCTTAAACTATGAGGGGCCTGCCCCTGATCACCACCAAACAGTATCTAGCGCTCAGGGGGAACCCCCTGAATGGCCAAGGTCCTCCACAGTGACTCAATGCCACTTCCCTATTTACCAGACACACAGGAGCAACGCACAGTAAAGAATGGCACACTGATAAGCAGGCTGTGTCTAATGGTTCTGGCTGTTGCTCGCAGCCTCAGCCACTGAGTTCCCAGAGGAGCCATACTAAGCCCCAGAGGACAGGCCTATACCCTGCTATGTGCCCTGAGCCTCCACGCGGCAGCAGTTGCCACGGCTAAGACGGCCTGGATCTATTGGAAGTGGTTCTCTTTCCTGAGGAACTGACCTTTTAGCAGACAGCAAAGGCTAATCACTTTGCAGAGACTAACAGCCTCACAGTCTGAGACATACTAGAAAGAGAAAGTCCAAAAAGCATCCCTAGGCATCCCTGCTGGTATTTCAGACAGGAAGGAAGCAGGCTTGGTTTTCTTTCCAAATTTGTGTGTGTTGTGCAAAGGTATGCGTCGGGTAAGTACCTACACGTGCCTATGGAGGACAGAGGTCAGCATCAGATGTCTCCACCCATTGCTTTTCCCCTTAAACAGGCTCTCATAGTGAACCCATAGCTCCCTTACTAGGCAACAAGCTCCTGGGGTCTGCCTGTTTTCCTCAGACCCCAGCACTAGAGTGACAGACATGTGCCATCATATCTAGCATTTACATGGGTGCGAGCACTTTACCCTCTGTCTCTCCAGAGCAGGAAACTTAGTTTGACAAGAAAAAACAAAGCCAGTGTTTTACCTGAGATTTTGTCACTGAAGTGGGATGGTTAAAGATACCTATAAATGCTACTGCACATATTTTTTTTTCAAAGATCTAAAAAAATGTTGAACTGTATGTGTTTTTACCTGCAGGTCTGTCTGTGTACCACATTCACATAGTGCCCATGGAAACCAAAAGAAGATGTTGGATCTTCTGGGACTAGAGTTAAAGATGCTCCTACTTTAGGGAGGGATCTCCCCCACCACCAGGTGTCAGGGAAGGAGTGCCAAGAGAGGGCAAGGGGATTTGAGATTATGTGTGCTCTGCTGAGGTGGCAGATCAGAAGAACACAGCAGCACAGTTCCCAGTCTCTGCAGCCTCCGTCTGTGATGTGGAAAGAAGGCTGATACTAGTCACCCCTTTGATTTCTAACCCCCTTCCTGCTGTTAGCCAGATCTGCCATCCCATCATTCCCAAGGGGGGGTGTGTCCCTGCACACCTCTTTTTATGTGCATGTTTACTGGAGAAAGAGGAAGCAGAGATTCAGAGCAGAACTTATTTTTAAAGTGAATCTGGAAAAAATCCCTAAACGCACGAGAAGTTTCCAGGAGTGAAAATTTTCAAGCTAGTTAGAAAGTACCGTTTTGGATTCAAAGAAGAGAAATAGCCACAAGCGCTCACCTGGAAACCACTTTCAAATGTGCTTGCTTATACATCAGATCAACTGAGAAGCTAAACTTTGCAAATGAGACATGTTTTGGCATTTCTTAGATGAAAGGGTTGCAGCTTAAAGATGGTTCTTGGTGTAACTGGGCTGTTCATACAGACCCATCATATCTTCTCATTATAGAAACTGGGGTAAAGTACTGAAATGTGCATTTCTGTACATGTTCCATCCATCCATAGGTATGTATATGTGTCAGATATTACCCCAAATATGTTTTCACTTCTTATGAGTGGCTCCAAAGTTTTCATTTGCTCTAAACTGCTGAGTCATGCTAAATAGAAACTGAAATTAAAAAAGAACATCACAAGGCTGGACACGCTAGCGCCCTCCAGCAACCCTGCGCAACAGATGCAGGGGTCCGGCTACACGAGGTCCTGCCTCTAAACGTCAAAAAGAAAGGTAGAGCAATTTTAATTAATTGAGATTTAAAAATTACTAAGCATTGCACAAATTATATTATTCTATTCTAGAAAACCCAGTAGAAATCAAGGAGAACCTTTAAAGTGGAGAGAGAATGAGAAAAATCTCTTGGTCACAGTTCACCTCAAATATAAAATTAGAATTAAGTATAAAATTAAATATAAAATTTTAAAACATTAATATTTATTTTTGAAACCCTGTAAGACAAAGAATTTTTGTGTCTAAGGTATGGGTATAATTTTAAGTATTTTAAGTATAGTCAAATGTACAAATGGGTATATTTGTAAATATTCTTAAAGTACTTCTACGTTCCACAGATAAGCTTTAGGGCATAATTAATAATCATATTACCATCTCCGTAGCTCTTTCTTAAGAGTTTTCAAAGTACTTTACATCTATTGTTACCCTTTACAAATGCAACTAAGCTAGCTTTATAAACTGAAAGGCGTGTAAGTGGGAGGCAAGGTGAAACAGTAGAAGTAGATGGATTTTCTCCAGTCAAAATATTTAATTCATTTATTTGAAACAAAACCAGCTTGGATTCTACACTTTGACTGTGTCTGCCTTCTTGAGGAGAAAAAGGACAGAATTCTTTTCCCATGTCGACAGCAGTTCACAGGAATGGAAGGAAAATCCCAAACTTCACTAGAAGACAGTTTATCATAACCATAGATAGAGTTCTCTACTTCTTCACTGAGCTGGTTCCTCTAGCTAACTTGCTCGGCCCAGGTTCACTAAAGCCAGGGAGGATACTAGTTCAGGCGAATAAATGTTGGGAAGAAAGACCTGTTCTGTCCAATAGGTGGATTCTCTACCTGGCACAGTTTCCTTATGTTACGGCTTGAAAGCCATGACTTTATCTTTGATTCTTCCTTCTGTTCCTTCACTTGCCAGGTCCTAGTGAGTCTTCTCTTCTTTCGGAGTCAGTCTCTCCCTCTCTCCCTCTCTCCCTCCCTTCCTCCCTTTCTCTCTCTCTCTCTCTCTCTCTCTCTCTCTCTCTCTCTCTCTCTGTGTCTGTCTGTCTGTCTGTCTGTCTGTCTGTCTCTGTATCTATAACCTCTCCTGGAGTCACTACTCTACTACCACTAACCCCCTAGCCAGTTATCACACGCCTACCACCCCCACCACCCCCGATCCATCCTAGGTCTAGCAGCCCTAAAGTTCTTTCCATCTGCCTTCTGACTACCAAGGATAAACTTTGTGAATGGCATTATGGATTGCCAATGCCCGACCTATGGTACCAGCTTTGTTTTGGCTTTGTTTTTTATATACTTTCTGATTCAATTGAATCTACCCAATCATTTGTACTGTACCCTTTTTCAAGGAACATTCTATCCCTTCTTCCCCAGTTCCTCTCCCTAAATCTTTTACTGACTACCCCTCCCCGTGTGAGCACTTACTATTCTGAACCCCATCTTTGCTCACACATTTCCGACATCTCTCTCTAGCTTATATTATAACATTCTTTCCTTTCTCCCTGAGGGTAGATGGTGAGGTTCTTGGGGACAGAGACTATATTTCCCCATTGTTAGGTCCCCTGGCAGGATAACTGGATATATCAGTTAAGACCTGTTGAATTACAACAAATGATACTTTATTGCTAAAAATACGAAGGCAAGAGGGTCGTCATTCTTGGCTCAAGTCTTCCAAAAAAGATGGAGGCCCCAGTTCACTCAAAATACTGTTAGCTTCTTAATAAGCTGTCAACAGCCAGCAAGTTACTCACCCAATGAATGCAATTCAAAGAGATTACATCCATGAGTCATGCTGGCAGCTGTGGTACAGAACATTCATTAGAGATGACTCTGGAACAGCTACAAGAATGAGCCAGTTAACCACAGTGTTAGATGTCACAGCTGGACCAACAACCTTAAGCAGGTTGCTATGCTTTGCAGGCGGCAAGGGTACAGCTGCAGAGTGCCAGCCACACCCAGAGTCTCTGATGGGCTCAAGAAGCACATTTTCCATGAGGGGTGTGCACGAGGGTGGTGTGTGCAATGTGCATGCTATTAACATGCTGGCTGTCAATAAATGCATAAAAGTACTAATAGGGGCTAGATCATAGGTGAAGCCAGGGGATTTATTTATTTATTTTTTTTAATTTTAGTTTAGAGAAAGCTCTTAAGATTGTTGACCTTCTGACATAAATAAGCCAAGTTATTTATTACTTTAGACTGAATTGTAAGTGTTCAAAGAGGAATAAAGCCTGTTATTTTCTTTCTTTCTTTCTTTCTTTCTTTTCTTTTTTCTTTTTTGTTGTTGCATGTGTGTGGTGTTCACTTGTCTGTGAACATTTGTATATGTGGAAGCTAGGATTCTCCACTAAGTGTCTTCTCCAATTGCTTTTCAATTGTCTGTTAAAGCAACATCTCTCTTGCTACAGCCAGAGCTTGCCAGTTCTAGCCTGGCTAGTTACCTGGCTTACCCTCTTCGCCCTCTGCCTGCGCAGACTCCAGGCAGGCTACCACACCTGCCTGGCTTTACACTGTTAGGGATCTGAACTCTGGTCCCTGCAAAACTATCCCCCTGCTCTGACCTCATTCTTTTTATTTTCTTAAGTGTGAAAAGGAATCCAGTCTTAAAAATGAATTGCATTCAGTTAAGATGCTTCAGATGGCAATTATATTAAGTTTCTTAACATAGGGTTTCTAAGAAGGGAGTATCATTAATTTTAAAAATTCTAGGAAAGGTTCAGGAGCAAACTTACAGATAGAGTGCAGTGTTTTATTTGATGGCTGATGGCCACACTTAATAGGAATAATGCATGAAAAGAAACCACATCTGACTTCTAGGTCCTGTTGCAAGTGTGCAAGAGAACAGAATACGGGGAACAATGACCATGGAAAGCATGTGGTGGGGTAGGAAGGGACACTGTAGAGAGAGACGGAAGATGGGTAGATCAGGTAGTAATGACATTAAGGTCTCTCAGAGAGTGATGGAGAATACTGAGGATAAACAGTAACTGAGTATATTAGAATGTGAGGATGAGGTACTGGCAAAGCTCCCCAGCAGTCAAATGAGCCGATGGTACCTAAGGTTTTAATCAACAGGACTGTAGGAAAAGACCTTTGGTTTACTATGCCATTAAATTCCAATGCTTCTGATAGACCAATGCCGTCAAACTTATTGTTAAAGTTAGAGACGGTAAATGGCAGATCAAAGATCTCGTCTGATAATGAAGCCAAGAACAGAACACTGACAGACTTTACCTATCCATCCATCCATCTATCCATCCATCCTTCTATCCGTTCTCTCAAGAGGTATTTACCAGCTTGGTACTGTTGACCTAGAAGCACCTAGTGAATAAAACAGACAGTTCTCAACCTCAGTTTATCATTTGGTGAGAAAGAGAGCTAGTAGCTAAATTAGCCAGCATCTAACTTTGAGATTTGATGAGTACTGTAAGCAAGGTGGCCCCAGAGAAGGAACGGAATAGAAGTTGGCATTACCAGCTAGACGCCAAGGGTCGAGAGGGCCAACTGAGTGCATATAAAAGATGGGAAGGATCCTGACATCATTGAAAGGGAGGAGGCAAGTGGAAGGAAAGTATATTGTCTTGACAGACACCAGCACAGGTAGGCTCTGTGGGTGAGGAGCATGGGAGCAAGAGGAGGGTAGCCGGGTAGGCTCACAGAGCAAGGGCTGCTGCCTCTTAGAAGCCTGAGCTTATTTCAAGTACAATGGAAAGACAAAGAATAACCTTATTTGGATTTCTAAAGGATTTCACTGGTTGCTCTGTGAGTAAAAGAAAGCAACAGAAACAGACAGAGCAGTTGGGGAGCATTTGCAAGATTTCAGGAGAGACATGGTTGATGGACAGAGATGGTGGTGGTGGCGATGTAAAAAATAGTTCAGAAACTGACCAGACTTGTCTTTGGTGGTGAGAACAGAGGCCTTTCTTCTATGAACTGTGTCTGATATGATTTCCTTACCATACTTTTATATTAGAAATTAACCATATTTGCACTGTAAACAACATATTTAAAAAATACACAGTTCATACTTTCACATACGAAATGCCTACTGGTGAATCTTACCTTAGCCACTTTGTTGGGTTTATACAAGGAAGCTGTGATTCTGAACCTGGGGCTCTGTGTACACAGAACTCTTTCAAAAGTCTGTTGGGAGAACTATATAGCAATTCCAGAATACTAGGAAGTCCTGGCACGCAGGACAAAATCAACAAATAATAGGCAGCCCCTACCCCTATGCCCCACCCTTCCTCCTCTACTGAAGCACAAGAACACACAGAATGCTGTATGTGTGCAGGAGTCCACAGATGAGTGTGCATTTACATGGCAGGTCCAACCTCTGGAACAGCCATCTTCATACCTGACTGGGAACATTGCCAGACAACAGATGGGATGCTCAGCTAAATTTGGACTTCCAATAAGCACACACATACATAATAAACACACATATCTTACGATATGTCCATGAGTGTTTGACAACAATTTATCCCAAAGTTCTTAATTATTTATCTGAAATTAAAACTTAAATGGAGTATATTATATTTTGAGTTGTTAAATCTGGCAATCTTATGACTAAGTCTCCAGAAGGAACAAATTGTTTTAAGTTTTTTTTTTCCTTCATAGCCCTATGAGATGCTAACCCTTCTCTGTATTAAAATGGCTGTCTCTCACCATTGTGGTACTAGTCCCCAATGTCCATATCTTTTTCATATTTCATTCATCACTTGTCAGTCTAAACAGCAAGTGTATGAATGTCAAACTCCAAGGAATGCACCGTGTTGGGAATCTTACCGCACAGCCATAAAGAATGCTGGTCTGAACATGTGTTTGTGGGCGGATATGGTGGTGTGTGCACCTGCTGTGTTAACCTTTTAAAATAAAAATTACAGTAACAGCACATCAGGAATACCTTTTAAGAGTTTGCTAGACATCGCCAATTCAATCTGTATTCACATGCATGAAAGCTACTTAGATCCCACAGTAGTGGAGCCAATTATTGAATAAGCTGGAAGAGAAAGCATTGAAGTCACTCGATAATCACTGTCTATCAAAAGCTAAGAGCCAAAAATCCGTCACTTAAAAATCATAACACGGGAAAAGAATTTAAAAGTCTAAGCCACAGTTTTTCTGAGTACCCCTTTTGCATATACTCAGCTATTTCGATTTCTGTTTCAGATTGGAGGGGAGAAGTCACCAGAAACATAAATCTAGTTAAGGACATGAAATGTCCTTAGCAGCATCAGTATTTGCTACTGTTCCACAAGATGAGGAACTTTCTTGTTCCAGAATGAAAACACACAGTAAGGAAGTTTGGCTATTAAATAAATGCCTGCCAGTCAATATACAAATTATTTAGTGACATAGTTCATTTTCATTCTGGTATTTAATATTGTGGACTGGAAACAATACTCATAGACTGATGCCAGTCTGGGGACCACACTCTTTCTAGCACTGATGTATCAGACCCCAGGAATTAATGCACCATATCTTCAATATGATGACTATGTTGCTGAACACAGGTCCTTTTATTTTACTGCAACAGCGAGCAGCACAGATAGCTCCTCCATTCCTAGCCACCTCCCTAAAACTACATATCTATAAAAACAGTAGTTGCCCCAAGTTTAAAAAGAAGAGGGTTGTGCTTACTCTTCTTGGCGTAAGTCATTGACGCTGCGGTCCAGTGAGATCATGTCACTTGCCACCATGTTAAATCCAAACTCCTTAATGCTGGCTTGAACTGCTTGTTTGTATTCTGGTCCCAGAACCAATGGCTTGGCTTTCTCTCCAGGGCCACCAACCACTCCGTGAGGCTCAGGTTCTTTGGGTTCAAAGTTACCGAGGACCCCTGGGCGTAGCACAGGATCACGGTAGGTGAATGTCTGAGGCTTAAATGTAAGGTACTGCCTCTGCATTATGTCTTTTTGGTTATTTCCTCCAGCATGGCGCTCCTGTTCATTTTTGGCCTTGTTTTTTCTTCTAATAGACTCTAAGTCCACTTCTACTCCTTCAACATGAGGCCATGGTACCACAGGTTTGAATCTGTCATCCCCAGGAGCTAGTCCATTGCCTCCTCGGTTAGGCAAAGGGTTATTGACATCTCTGTCTTCCTATATAAAAGGGAGGGGATATACAATGAGTACATGAAGGCACAGCAACCACAGCAGAGTTCATGATACAAATTTTCATGTTCAAGAAAAGGCTGAGGAAATAATAAAACATTCTAAACTGGGAACCGCAAGCAGGACGCTATTAATCAGGATGTTGCCCTGGAAGACGTCATTCAGATCGGAATGGAAGCATGACCAAACAAGCTATTCAGATGCACACACATTTTTACTTGTCTCTTTACAAACTTAACTCTTTCTAAAAGACTTCTCAGTGGTTGAGACAGACACTTAATTGGTCTTAGGCTACAGCCGTGTTTTTCAGCTAGCTGGTATATGACAAATTGAACCTTTTGTTAGCAATTGGGCCATATGGTAGCAGTGATATCAGATGGATGTCACCCATCAGCCAGCTGGCTCTGTGCCCCAAACGGCAGAGGAACAAGGTAGAGTTATGCATTTGGTCCCAATGCAGGGTGTTCTACTCAGTGAGAGTTTGGCTGAGTAACTACAAACACAAACAAAACTCAGATAACTGTAACCAAGCCAGCATGGCCCTTTAAACTACTCTCTGTGCTTGGTTCTGCCACATTTGTGCTAATACAGTGAAGACCCTGCATGTAAGAATATCTGGTAAGGGATGCTCTCTCTTCAGTTTGGACCCTTCCACCTACACAGATCTTTCCGTCAGAAATCCTCAGTGCCTTTGCTTCTGAGGTACAGTATGTTAACCTTTTGCTAAGCCCTGCCATTCTTTTTTCACAAAGCGCAATTTCTCAACATGAGCACCATCGACCTTGAAGAAGACTAAAGTGCCCTGCTCTTGGGCACTGGGGTTTAATTGGTCTGGGCATGTGGAGTTTTGAAAGCACCCCAGGTTGTAATATGCACCTAAGCCTGAGAACTATTAGCTTAAAAGGAGAGTGTAAGCTGGTAATTGGGCACAGGAGGTACAGAGCCAGCCCAGCTGGGCAGGAGGACACAAGGCTCCCTAAGAACTGCAAAGTCGGCCGACTCATATGCCAGGTCACCCCACACTTCAATTACACTTCAATTACAGGTCAACAGAACTACCACCATCCTAGGAGAGATTTTAAATTGAATGACCTTGAGAATTAAAGTTCAAAACTTCATTTTAAGGAACACATGAGAGCTCTAGGTACAACATTGGTGTCTAGGCTACTAAATTACTTATAATTCATTAGAGATAGAATTTTTTGTAGCAAATTACTTCAGATGGCAATCGGATGACTCAGGGTTAACTTTAGAGAATTCAAAACCAATTTTTTTTTTTTTAAAAATAGTGATCAGTTTATTTCAGGAATATTACAATAGTTAATAAGCTACAGATCCAATAGGCACACAATAAAAAGCACCATTTCCTGCTTTTCCTTCTGTCGAGGCAATTGTAGCTACCAATTGATTATGAATTTCTCCTGAGACATGTATGAACAAATGAAAGCAAAATATAATTCATCTTACACTAGCATATAGATACACAAAAATGCCACAGTGAAACCCATTCCTTTTTGTATATATGAACTTAAAATGAGAAGTAAATAACTAGATGGTCATCATACCATAAAGGTTCCCAAAGGACTGGAGGGTCCCTCGGGATTAACATGATTAACATATTTTCTTATGGTCATAAGAAAAGTGCACCCTAAATATAACTAACTCTGCAACAGAGGGGTGAGCATCAAAGTGTGGCTTGCTACATATTACATATTACAACTGGAGGGCTTTCCAAATTCCATATGCCCAGACCAGTTAAATCACAGTGTCCAAGAGCAGGGCACTTTGGTATTCTCAAGGTCCCCTGGGATGGTGCTCATGTTGAGAAGCATCGCTCTGTGAGAAAGAATGACAGGGGCTTGGCAAAAGGTTAACATACTGTACTTCAGAAGCAAAGGCACTGAGGATTTCTGACGGAAAGATCTGTGTAGGTGGAAGGGTCCAAACTGAAGAGAGAGGATCCCTTACTAGATATTCTTTTTTTTTCTTTTAGATATTTTCTTTACTTACATGTAAATTTCTCCATTCCCAGTTTCCCCTCC
>NW_022196905.1:197391306-197392842 GCF_008632895.1 Mastomys coucha
CGTGTTTGTTCTTTTGTGATTGGGTTACTTCACTCAGGATGATATTCTCCAGATCCATCCATTTCCCTCTTACAAGCAGGGTCTTCACTATATATATATGTTAACAAAAGATTTTTAACTTGGAATGTAGATGTTAGTAACACAATTAACCAGAACACATAACAAGTTACAATGGATTCAAGGATAAACCCAAAGAACAAATAAGTGCATAAATATCAAGAATATTGGCTTATAGAGCAACAAACAATTATATTCTATTATACCTAGTTTTCATTTCAGTAGGCAAGAATCCTTTGTATAGATCTCAAAATGCCCCAAAGATAACAAAAGCATAAAAAAAATCAGAGAACTGAGTGAAATACACCAGTTGTCAGGGTCAATTTAAAATGTCACACAACTGTCCCTAAATCATGAACTAAAAGACGCAAGACAGCTCGATCGTACCACTGTGATGCCTTTCTTTCAGAAGAGAGGGCTTTCGGATCAGGCCTCTGACTGGCTGCAGCTGTGTTAAGAGCGCCACTCTAACTTTTGAGCCACAGTAAAGGCAGAGGCAAATAATTAGAAAGAGAGAGGGCAGTGCCAACACAAGGCAGAAGAGGAACTCTGGGGGTGGGGAGAGACCAGGCACAGGGTGGCAAGGACACAGGGGAGAGCTGTGGGGGAGTGGGAACAAATCCAAACAACATATAATCTCTCTCTTACTCACACACACACACCACTGTGAAACCCATTACGTGTGTGTTTTTTGAGACAGGGTTTTGTCTGTGTAACAGAGCCCCTGGGTGCCCTAAACTCACCTCAAACTCACAAAGATCCGCCCACCCTGCCTCTGCCTTCAGAGTGCTGGGATCAAAGATGTGCCCCAGTATGCCCAGCATGGAATCCATTACTTTTGTATACTAATTTAAACAATAAAAGTAAATGGGTCATGCCAAAAATGTTCATGAAGGCCCAGTGAGTCCCTCGGGATTAATGGATCATACGAAAAGTGCACACTAAGTATGACTCCTTCTGCAGCAGAGGGCAAGCATTGGAGCCATGCACGGTGTGGTTCTGATGATGGGAGGTGTCTGTTTCTTGCCCTTTCAAAGGTGCACGGTTGTAAGCAATCACAAGAGGAAGCACCAACAAACCCTGCAGGGTGTGAGGCTGACATTGTTGACCTTGAACCAAACTGAACACGCGTTCTATCCCGTCAACTGTACACATCACGGGTGTGAGAACCGGTTAGAGCTGGGGAAAGGGCTCGGCTGTGGATACGGAGGAACAGTCGGAACCATACCCTAAATGAACTACTGTCTATCTCAACGGAGGAAGCAATAGCAGAAGAGTGTAGACTAAATAACAGCACTTGAAATGAAGCTCCCGGAACCAAGGATACCTGTCCTATGCTAACACAAAATGCAAATTTCAGTTGGAGTGGGAGAGCATTTCTCAACTTCCCACTTCACCAAGGAAGTTCTGAGATGGATTCAAACCTCACGGGCATCTTCCATTAAAAGCTGTTTGGATCTTGTGTCTCATGCAAAGGTT
>NW_022196905.1:197392852-197425873 GCF_008632895.1 Mastomys coucha
AACTTTAAGTTAGTGTTTTTTAGGGTTCTAGAAGAAGTCTGTTCTGTCTTCATCCCAGGCTATACCTCTTCCTTTCAAGTCAGCAACCAGTTTTACTCTGATGTTTCCCTAGGCCATACCACACTTGCGGTTTCCAGATCATGTACACAAAGGTTTCCTGAACCTTCCTATCCATCTCTATTATCTCTGTTTTACACGCCCCAACAGAACCTGCCCTTTGCCTCACACGACAGTCCCATCACTGTCTTCCCTGAGCCACCCACCATCTATTCGGTCAATGAAGTCCAAAGCCACATTTCATGTCAACTTCTCATTTTGTTTTTAATCTGCTCTCCTGACATTCCGTCCCTCATGATTTCCTGTTAATTCTGTCAGCCGGGTAGCTCTTGAGTTTGACTGCTTCCATCATCTTCTATGTGCTTTCTTCATGTTGGCCAGTCACCTTTAGGAAAGATTATTCTGACAGTAGTACTAGTGATGTGTATGGGTACTGTGCTCCAAATGCTTCCCATACATGAGCTTGTGTAATCTTGTGAATGTGGTATGACCACGATCACCCAGAAAGACCTAACCAAATGAGCTGAGATCAGAGTCAGTACTGAATAGAGCTCAAATCTGCACTTTGACTGGCTGAAGAGTCTCTGCTCGCTTCCCTTCTTCCACATGCACTGTCTCTCCTCATCATGTTTCCTTCACAACACTCAGAAGGACTTTCTTAAAATCAAACATGAGGACATTAACCTTGGTTGTTTATGCTTCGCCTATATGGTCACAATTCTCAGTAAATAGTCTCTAACAGTATTGACAAGAGTTTGCTACCCTCTGGGCTGTATTTATGCAGTGTCTCTATTGTTACCTAAGAGGCAGGGGCTAGGCAAGCTTTTTAAAGACTCAAACAGACCCTTCTTGGCAATATCTTATAAATCCACCAGGGTCATAACTATCCTCTCTGCATGATACTTTGCAAACCACAAGGTCTCTCATACAGCTTTTCAAGTCAGTTACTGTAGTGTAGTAGCAGCCACAGATACTATGTAAACAGACGGGAACACTTATGTTCAAGAAAACGTTATATGCAAAGACAGGTGGAAGGTTGGATTGGGTCCCTCAACCCTCCATACTCAACTGGCAGTCTGGTGAAGGGACAAAGGTTGTGTCTTCAGTGTCCTCAGCATCTGTCTTTGTGTAGAACTCCTCAACAAATATTTCTTGGATAAATGAGTCCTACAATTTGTGGTTTTGTAGTAAGAGAGACAGAAGAAAAGGAAAAGATGCAAAATGGAGAATATGGAATTGGGACGGACCAACAGGCTTGGATCAACAGACAGACCCTTCTTGGCAATATCCTGAGTTCATCAGGGTCATAACTATCCTCTCTGCATGATACTGTGCTCTAATGATACACAACTGTGCCAGAAAATGGAATCCATTGGCTTCTCAAAGCCTGTATGTCAGTAACTGTGAAGGTACTGGATCCTAGGATTGTCTGTCAAACTCCACAGCAATTGAGAACAATCGTGTCAACTCTGAATGTCAAATGATTCAGAGAGCAGCTCACTAGCAGTGTAATTCTTAACTCCCCGGAGAAGCAAAGCTGTGCACTCCCTCTTCCAGAGAGTAAATGAGCGTCAGAAGCCTCCATGACTCATGGTACAATCATAGCGACTGACTTACTCTGCAGCCAAAGTCAATGAATCACCGTTGACTAGGAATGCAAAGAGAACCGTGAGGTACTGTTACAAGATACTTATATTCACAAAGGTGGAAAAATACAACCACTTCTCACCAGATGGGAATGTGAAATAGAAGGGAGGTCAGACTGATCACTATCTCCTTACAACTTATAAAATGCTCCCTTTTTTATGTGTAGCATTTTTTTGCGGGATGATCATGCCTTCGCAGAGATGACACTAATCTAAAAGGACTATAAAAATGGTCTTTCGAGCAAATGACAGTATTCTAGAGTAGGTGCGAAATCACAGGTCCTATAAGCATGAGCTTATGTACTTACATGGCCCTTGGATAAACAACAGCTTAGAGAAAATGGCTACTGCTGAACAGCGTCATCCCTCACGAGCCACAGAATTTAAAAGTATCACGCAGTAAGCTTTAGTTAATAATTAAAAATATTCCTAAACAAAATAAACAAGTACACAAAAGAAATTAAACAAAATGACCTTTTTAACTGGAAAATTCACATATCTTGGGCTGCAGTTACTCACCCTCAACAGAATAAACAGGCAAAGAACTGAAAGGGAGGCTGTCAACTAGCTGTCACCAGTTTAAAGGAAACAGTATGCCTGCAGGGAAGGCCCCTTGGCCTCTAATGAGCATGAGGCAGGATGTGGGGGAGATGTAGGATGCTCATACCCTGGTGTCTTGTGCTCTGTTTAATACAACTGGGCTCTAAACTAACCCATCTGACCAGACCTTCAAGTGCTTCTCCTTTCAGAGAGGTGAAAATTGGTGGCACTGAGAGTTGTGGCCTACCTGGGCATGATGTTGTGCGTGTGCATGTTAAAGACATGTGTATGTGTGTGTGTGTGTATTCTTACATATGTCTGTGTAGGGGATAATTTGTGCCTAACCAGGGCTTAAAACTAATAAGTCTGAGATTAAATAAAGATCTCATCAGTCCTTGAAAATCCAGAGCAGTGGTTCTCAACCTGTGGGTTGTGACCCCGTTAGAGTTTCCATATCAGATAATTACAATTCATAACAGTAGCAAAATTATAGCTATGAAGTAGCATTGAAAATAATCTCATGGGTGGAGGCCACCACAACATGAAGAACTGTATTCAAGAGCCGAAGCATTAGGAAGGATGAGACCACTGCCCTAGGGTATCATCCCTTGTAAGAAATGACCTTATTTCCAAATATATTTTAAGACTCTTGAACTAGAAAGGGACTGAAGATCACTTTGTCACAGCAGTGCCTATGTGAGGGCCTCGGGCAGAACTGTGGAGTGCTTGTAGGTTCAGTACCCTTCGGGAATATAAAATCCCACACAAGCTTTGGGTGTGACTTAGTAAGATAAGATGTAATATGACAAGAATTATCACTGAAACAAATAGACGCCCTTAGAGGAGGCTTCTTGGGTACTCTTCTTGTTTTGAAAGTGCCAAACTTAATAGACTGGAGTAAAGTCTTTACTTAATATTACAGCGATCAATTCACACAAAGAAACCCAGCTGAGAGACTCAGACATTGAGCGGTAGACTCAGGCAGGGCCACCAGGCTGAGGACCATACCTTAAGCCACTTCCTCAAATTTAATCTTGAGGCCACAGTGTTAAGATGTTGTCTATGGAGACGCCCCTGGTTATGTTAGGAAGCTGGTAATTTCTCTTTTTATGTGACCTTTCTCACAAAACTGCCCACACACTATAGAAACCACAGTCACAGGGGTTGTGAGTAACTGTCAACAGTTTAAGCACAGAAAAGGGGCTTGACGAAGTTCCCAGGCACACCAAGGAAAACAAAAATACACTCAACAGTACAGCCCAATTCCCATACTTTGTGACAAATATGAACATCTTTCTCAGAACAAAATGGAGATTTCCATTCCACGAGAGCATCACGATGTACCTCACTGTTGTACAACTGGCCCGGCCATCTTTCTTGCATATCTGGATATCTTTTGGTGTTCCTTTCTTTTCCTTTGGTTTAAAAGACACAAGGGACTAAACTTAGGGCCTCACATACACTAGGTGAGTTCTCTACAACTGAGATCCTGTTTTTCTGAGATAGCCTTACTGTGTTACCCAAGCAGGGTTGGAACATGCTCTGGAGCCCAGGCAGGCCTTGCATTTGTGGGCCTCCTCCCTCAGTCTCTAGAGTCACTGAAATTACAGGCCTGTGTGATTGGCCTAGCTTCATTTATTGTTCTTAAAAGAGGTGTGTCCATCAACACAATTTTTTCTCAACTAACCTAATAGTCACAGAGCAACAACAAAATAGCCCCAGAAGGCACACTTAGAGGCTTTGGCACTTTGCACGGCCTTAAATGCTTTCTTTTCGATTGTTAAAATAGGATAATTTTTCCTGACTTCATAAGAAAATCAAATGTACTGAAAATACTATATACTCAGTAGAAAATGTCCACTAGTGTTTGGTAATCAAGTTGGTCAAGTTATGATAAAGTCTCTAAGGCTATCTAAAATTATCTCCATTTTCTGGTGTCTGGTCCAAATGTCTGTTAGTTACTAGCTCTGGATAACAGATTCCCTACTTAATGGGTGACAAAGGTGCACACAGTCATCCCAGGAGCTTCGAATCCATCCAAGACTTTTCCTTCAGGTAAATAATGAGTCCTGGATACTAAGTGGAAACCTCTGATGTTTCCTTTAAGTACTTAAAATCATCTAAGGAACTAAACAGGAGTTAAGCAAGTTTCTTCCCACTATTCAATTTCCTACAAAAGTGAACAAATGAAAAACCAACAGACCTGACATGACGCTTGGGAGATGGCTCAGTGGATCAAATGCTCGCCTCATAAGCATAAACGCCTAAGTTCAGATCCTGGGCACCCACGTTAAAAAAAATCCGGTGTGACCTGCCTCTTGTGAGAGGAAAGGGTGGAGACAGGTGGATCCCTGAAGCTCAATGGTTAGCCACCTTTGCCAAAGGGGTGTGTAGGGGGGAGGGCTTTAGGTTCAGTAGAGGCCTTTGTCTAAAAACATGACGTTGGGGAGCTGGAGACATGGCTTGGCTTAGAGGTTAAGAGTACTTCCTGCTCTTGCAAAAGACCTGGGACAGTTCCTAACACTCACAGGACACCTCACAATAGCCCATAAAGTAACTCTAGATCCAGTTTGACCCAGCACTCCTGGCAGGCAAAACACTCATACACGTAACATACCAATAAATAAATCTTAAGAAAAATAAAGGTAGGGAGCAACCAAGGAAGACACTTGACCCGGAGCTCTGGCCCCACACGCAAGTGCATACATGTACACACGTCTCTGTATATTCTCTCTTTTGATAATAATTATGCCATCTGTGCCTCTGTTCCAGTTGTTAAATCAGTCGGTGCTCAGCTCTCAGAGCTATCTCCATTTGGAGAGACCTCAGCAAAGTCTGACCCTCTCCCTCACATCATTGAACAGTGACTATAAGTTCTGTGTGGGCAGGATGCTCTTCCTTCAGGTTTTAGCAAAACTACATTGCAACTGGCAAGAAACAACTATTTTATTTTATCAGAATCCAATCCTAATGGACAGAAATAAATTTCTTTACAGAATACATATTCACTTAAAAATTTTCCAAATACAAGTTTATATTAGTAACAACAACAAACTCCTTAGAAAAATAAAAATATTGTTTTGTGGCTTTGTAGCTGGTGGTGATCTTTGAGACATGGTTCACGCTGGCCTGGAACTTGCTATGTTGCTAAGGATAATTTTGAACTTCTAATCCTCCTACATTCAAGTGCTGGGATTGCAAGCATGTACCACTATGGCAAACTTTTCTTTTTTAATTTAACTTTTAAGTTTGATCGTTTGGAACTTTAGATTTTTTTTCCCAGTGATTGGGTATTGCCTCCAAGTGGTATACTTCTCTGGAAGTATTATTAGTAAGATGCGTCACAGACCCACTACGTTTATTCGTAATAAAATTTACTATATCAAATGAAAACTACAGCAGTTTAAATTCATGGAAGTCATGCTTTTTAAAAACAAAAGCTATGGTCTCACTACACAGCCCTGACTATCCTGAAATGTACACTTTGTAGAGCGCATAGAAATCCGCTTGCCTCTGCCTCATGAGCTCTGGAATTAAAGGCATGTAGCACTCTGTCCAAGTAAAATTGTACTTTTAAAAAAGTTGTACGTTTAAAGTATCTGAGTAATCTTAGTACATCTTAGTAATATACCTTTTCACTTTCATCATTAAAATTGTGGCTTGAGAAGACAGGAGTCACTCAAAATCCTTTGTATGAACTCTGTAATGTGTAATGTTCTCGTCTGTAAATGTGGACTTTCCGATAAGCACACAGTCGTTCAAACCAGATACTTACATGAAGGGCTAAGCTGGCAGAGACCACTCCCCAGCCTCCTCCCACACGGTTTGTTTTTCCTGGTCAGGCAAACAACAGCCTATCTATCTGTGAGACCCAATCACCTGGCAGACAGCAGGTCCCCTGCAGGTGCTTGCTCAAGGGCTGGGTCCATAGAAATCACCTAGCTGTGGACCATCTCTTATGACAGCACTTCCTGGGATACAAGCTGACCTCAGCTACACTTATCTTATGCTTGCTCGGTTTAAGCTAGTGCTTTGGGAATCTAATGAGATAACCACAAATGTTACTTCCCTACACATCTAAAATTTGAATAATCCTTCTAAAGTCTCCTCTTTTGTTCAGCATTGGATAAATCTTCTCTTGCAAGTGAAACCTTGGCACTTCACAGAAAAATGAATACTTTATTCAAACAGGGGAAAAGTCAATCTACTGATACCCTCTTAGTGCCCCAGACCATCCTATCTCACAAGTGGCACCCTGATACATTTTATACCTGTAAACAGTAATAGGAGAGAGACTCTAACCTAGACCATAAAAACCTGCGGAATTAATCAAGGGGTAATTAATTTTTTAAAAAAATGAGGTAAAAATGCTAAAATATGGTTAATTTTTATGATAGGAAAACCACAAGCAACAAGT
This sequence comes from Mastomys coucha, assembly GCF_008632895.1. Lineage (NCBI taxonomy): Eukaryota > Metazoa > Chordata > Mammalia > Rodentia > Muridae > Mastomys > Mastomys coucha. The sequence goes on from NW_022196905.1 coordinate 197,399,513, forward strand.
TGGTATTTTTAACAACAACAACAGTAACAAGATCCTCCTCCTTTTATTCATAAGACTATGTATTCTAATCTTTTACTATTTTGAGATATGGCCTCACTATGTACTCTGACTGGCCAGGAACTCAGTGTGTAAACCAAACGAGCCTGCCTTGGCCTCCAGAGTTCGGGGATTAAGAGTGTGCACCACCACTCCCAGAAAGATCAAAGTCATTATTATAGAAACCTAATCAAGAAGCTAACCAGGTGCTGGCGGTGCATGTCTTTAACCATAGCATAGTGGGCAGAGGCAGGGGAATCTCTATGAGTTTCAGGACAGCCTGGTTTACAAAATGAATTCTAGAACAGCCAGGGCTATACAGAGAAAAGGCAAAATCAAAAATAAAATAAAATAAAATAAAATAAAATAAAAACTAAGAAGCTTATAGAACACAATCAATTTAAAAGTATTTATAAAATACAAATAATGTTCACCTTCAGGGATTTTATGAAAATTCACACTTTAATTCCCGAGATGAACCATGTAGATACATATTAAAAGATATCTTATAGTGAATATGTAATATTAACTATTCAGCTGATTTGAAATGAGTTTTAGGAGTCAAACACAAGTATTAAATAGATGACCAATAAATCATATTATAGTTCATTTCAAAAGGTGTTATAAAGTACTTGTCAGTTTATGCAGACATTTCAGTGTGAGGCTCAGGTTTGTAGGGTAGGACTATAAATAGAAGGCATACAATGTTACTAAAGAACCTCACCCAAGGTAGTAAAGGAGAATCGTAATGCTTTTTAGAACCTATTGAAGGCCATAGTATAGATTTTTAACATTCTGTTAAAAATTCAGAAGCCAATGTCTCCCAAATCTTCAAAGGAAAGCTCCTACATAGAAATTTTCATTTTATAGATGATATGTAAGCTACACAGTACATTTTAATAAAGTTGTCAGTATTTTACAGTAAATCTTATCAGATTATTTCTACAGAATGAGCTGTCTAAAAAGTAAAAAACCAAATGTTTGGAAAAAATAAAGAGACTAGTGGAGAAAAAATTAAAACAAAGCAATGGGATTTTATGCTAGAAATCTGAGATTTTTAAAACTTATGAATAATGTATGCATGAATATATATTATGTATGCACACGAGAAGAGGAAATATACATTTAAAGACCACATGGTTTTGAAAGAAGGGAAATTAACCCTGCTGAATAGACCCTCGGAAGAACAATCAGGGCATTTCATCAGGTACTGAAAGGAGGAAGTTCTGAAGGCTGCATGATCGGGATGGGGTCACATCTGCTCAACTCCGCCCACTCACATGGAGTTTCGACTTTGTTTCAGCTTGTGCTAATCAACTCTATTTTCTCACCTAGAATTGCTCAGTAAGAGTTCCCCTTTATTCCATTTCTGATTCATCTTCTGAAAACCTATTGGCTAGCATTAATCCCTGAGGACCCTGTGTGTGTGTGTGTGTGTGTGTGTGTGTGTGTATGTGTCATGTCCCCTTTGATTCTTATTTCCAATACAACACTCAATTTTATAATTTAGTATCACTCAAAGGCAAGCAGACACTTTAGTTCTTAATCCTCCTTCCCACCTGGCAAGTCCTGTGAAGCCACATTAATGATTTCCAGTCTCCCTGGATGTCTCATAGAAAAATTATGACACCAACAGAATCCTCAACGTTTCTTATACCATTAAGGAAGACATTTTTACCAAGTGAGAGCAGAATGAAGTGGAACGTGGTGATTTGGGTTGGGAGAGCATATTTAAGGTCCTCTTGAAAAACTAAAAGCACAACGGCTTACTGTCCCTCTGGGAAGAAATTTGAGAACAGAATACAATGCTCCCCCATGACCGAGGACCACTTTCTGCAGCTGGGGCTAGATAAAGCGGCCTTTGCTTAGTGCTTCCCAGCTCTGCCCTGAAGCCCCTTCTTCACAACAGATCAAGGGCAAAGCAGGGCAACTGGAACTCAAGAACACATTCATTTCCACTGGTGTAAAATAATCTTGTCTCGAAGACCTGGGAAGAAAATGAAAATCACCCCAAGGAAGAGATTGGGTAGGCCACGGTGTCATTCTGGAGCACAGGCCAAAAGCTTTCCTACTGTGCTATGACCAGGATCTGTCTTAGGGGTCCTGGTCTAAGGAACATAATTAGATGAGGCAGAAACATGTCTGAATGCAGATCAGGTTGTTTATGTCATACAGGTTTTGACATTTTTGTTTTTCTTTTCAACTCTCAACAGGCCTGGTCTCTGGTGGAAATGCTTAACCGGTTATTGTCTAGCTTGTCCCAAGTGTCCTGTGGCCTTCAAGTAAGAATAGACACATCATTAAAAGACAAATGGATTGTGTTTGTACTTCTCCTAGTATCTAGTTCAGTTCTCCAAAAGGCCAAATACTTTACCTATCGGGAGGAATTACCTAGAGAAGGGAGGGCCTACGCCAGGGAAAGCTGTGGGCCTGAAGCTCCCCATCACTAGATAGAGTGCGGTCCCCGGATAAGGAGACAGGATGGAGGGAAGATGGAGATACTGCGTTTGCTTAAGGACAAAGGCAGCAGAGCAGAAGCTGCGAGATGAAGTACAGTTCCTCACAGACCCCCTAAGAACTGCCTGCCACCTCGGTTATCCATTTGTCTTTAGAGACCCGATCCATGGGAGTGGTACCCAGCAGATCAAAGCAAAAGCTCAGAATGGCCACTCTAGAGGAGCAGATGAGCCAGAAGGGAAGAGTAACTAAGATGTTTTTGGAGGGTAAGAAAAAAAAATAAAGTACGAGCATTTCAGGAAAGAAGCGGTTAGCGGGCATAACAAGTACGGGCATGATTATGGTCATGGAGTAATCCTGTGCCGTTACTCCGTATGTGTGAAACGGAGGCGTCCAGGCTGCGCCTTGCCCTAGAACACTACATTTTAGAAGCAGCGTTTAGCTTTATCTTGAAGGCAAATACAAGTCAACTCCACACCTTGCCTAAGCAGACAACTCCTCCTTCCCAGCACCACCCACCATTCCCAGACCAACAAAGAACTTATTCCAAAAGCAAAAGGTCAACACATGGGCATATTACTACCGCTCCAGAAAAGCCAGGCTAGAGAACTAACTGAACACACAAAAAGTCAGGGTACAACAGCCCTACACCACCACCCCCACTCCCCCACCCCAACCCCCCGGGAGGAGCAGGACGCCTGGCTCAGCGCAGGAGGCCTGCCACGTGACCGACCACCTGGGGAAGGTCTGGCAGGCAGACAATCTCAGCTCTCCTAGGGGCCTCAGGTAAGGTCAGTCCTTTGTGTTTATTTGTTTAAAAGGACTATCCTGTCTCGCAGACCAACCTCAGCCAGCAGCACATCCTGGTCCAGTTTCCGCCTCTCCTCTTTAGGTTTAAGCTCAACCTCATTTACATAGATCTGCGCCTCCCACCTGCTCTGGCTGCTTTGGTGTTTACTCCTTTATTCCTCTGCCCATTTCTAACTCCCAATCTTCCCTTGGCTTTCCTTTTCCAGCCCGAACAAAAGCTCTATTTGAGAAAAGACTTTCTCGGTCTCCTCTCCCTTTTTACAAAGCAAGTGCCTGCTGGGATTTGAACCCTCAGTTTTATAAGTATTTAACAATGAAGTCAAGGCATTTCAAAAAGGCTGTTGAGAATGACTTACACTTTCTAGGAGCTGAGAAACGTCCACAAGTAATTAATTTTTGGAGCCTTTACAAGCCCAGTTAGTATATCTACTGATGTATCTTTCCTCTGTTTTATAAATTACATATAAAGTCTGGCTTTGGCATCCACTCTCACCAGAGAAATAGCCAACTGTGACAATGCCATGAAATTGGCCCTGCTTCTTTGCTCCTCCAGTGGGTTGTGTCATAATCTCTCTTGACAGCCTGTGGAATGGGGGTGCGGTGGGAGGGGGTACATTTCCAACAAGCTCGCGCAAAGTAGTAAATCAGTCATTTTCAAAATTAAAGACAAAAGTGTTTTTGATCCTATGTTAAGCTAGCTGTTCGGAAACACTGAAATTTGAGCTGTCAAACCACAGCTGAAGAATGCCCAAGCTTTTTCTTTAAAGACCTACAGGATTCCCAACACGTTCAAGACTACACCTCCAGGATTCCCAACACGTTCAAGACTACAGTATCGTTCCCATTCTACTCTAGCAAACACTTCCCAAACACTCAGTTCCGGAAAGAGAGCAAAAGATCGCTCCATCCTCCTGAAGGTCGTCCTGCTCCTTAGGGTGGGCTAACCATGTTCAAGACTGGAGTTCTGCTTATTTTTCTTCTGTAATGTAAAGGGTATCAATCGGGACAAACAAGACCATTCCCACACCCCACACAAACACATAAAACCCCAAACCACCTAACCAACCAACAAGCCCTACAGAATACTTACCTACGAAAATGACCAGCAGTCCATTCTTTGGGTCACAGAAAAAAGGTCCTTATGAAAAATTTAAGGGAATCAGAACCAGTCAGGAACTGAACTAGGTGAGGGTAGATGTTAAGAAACTGCTTTTGCAGAGAGTCGTGGCACACACTACCCTAAACCCAGCTTTCAGAAGACTGAGGCAGGAGGATGGAAACTTCAAAGGCAGCCTGAGCTATCTGAGGCCATCTCAAAACAACAGCAGCAACAACAAAACAAACCAGACATAGCTTTGACAGAGAATAGTTCAGGGTATTTTCTAAATCTCTGATTTACTAGGAAGCGAACAGATTCTATTTCGATTATTAGGACGTCGTTACCTTTTTGTTTCATTGAATTTTAAATTAATTTGCATTCTTAAACTTGCTAACTACCACTTTTTGGCTGGTAGGAAAGGAAAATTTCGATTTTATCCAAATGCTGTTGGACACACTTGACACTTCTTTCTAGAACACCCTACAGACCACTGGCACGGTCCTTTCAGGAAACCCTGGCATTTTCCCGAGAAACACCGGAGCTGTTGAGCAAGAGAAACAACTCCGTCTAGTTCTGTATGGCACCAGGGGAAGAGGAGGCAACAGAACAAGCAATTACATGTATGTCACCCATCCTCTGAGTGCGCATGGACCTTGGCCATGCCAGGCCAATGCAGTAGTCACTGACCTACATTCCCATGAGCCAGCACTTATGTCTTTCCGTCCTTCCCAGGAACCCCTTTACTGAGGTGCCATAAATCTTCAGGTTACAGATAAGAAATGGGACTCAGAGTTTAGCTCTCTGAAAGCCTTATCAAGAGGCAGTAAATGCAGGGATCAAATGCACAGTTACCAGCTGCAGGGCCCAGTTCCTCACTGTTCCACTTTCTAGGTTCCTCCTGGCTAGACAGTCTTAGACCTAGACATATATTTTTGGGAAGATAATTCTAATTTCATAAATGACATTTTGCATAAATGCTCATCAAAAGAATGGAGCTGTCAAGAGGTTATGCTATTATTAACACAGCTGAAGAAGACATAACTTTTAAAAATTGAAACAAAGTATTTTTTGTTCAAAATCTTTATTCATCTTAAGGGTAGAATACATACATTGGCTTTACATAATGCTGCCACCACATAGACCCAAACAGGCAACAAAAAAGAAGGCGAAGGAAGCAAAGCTTTCTCCAGTGCTAAGCCTATAAGGACTTCTTTTTCTCTTATCTCAGCCTTTCCTCATTTTCTATATTGAATGCATTCATACAACCTCTTAAGTTACTAAGCTTCTTGTGGAGTTTGTTTAAAAAATTATTTATCCAGAAGAAAATTGGCCTGTTAGGAAGCTTATATAATAACCCAAGGTCTTCCCCCACCCTTTGAGGATGTTCTTTGCCGCAGTGGACTGTAAATTTTATTGACTGCCAAAAAAAAAAAAAAAAAAAAAAAAATCATTCTACTGAAGGCAAGGACCAAGCAGAGAGCAATTCTATCTGCAATTAGGGAAGGGCTCAAGGGCCCAGCGTGAAAGCCCTGGCTCAGGGTTCACAGACAGGTCACAGGTAGATTTCTTCTTTCCTTTCCTTTTCTTCTCTCTCATTCTTTCTTCCTCTCTCTCTCTCTCTCTTTCTCCCTCTCTCTTTCTCTTTCTCTCTCTCCTCTCCCCCTCTCCCTCTCACTTAAGAAGACAAGAAAGTTTCAGCAACACTAAGAACAACTACTACCACAACACAATGACAATAAAACTCAAAAGAAAACTATCCTTATGCAATTCTTTTTTCACAAACAATATAGCTGAGGATGACCTTGGGCTCCTCCTGACCCTCCTGCCTTCAGCTCCTCTCTTTAAGCTGTTTTTTCCAAAGGTAGTTTGAATTTTTTTTTCAAATAGAATGATGCTGCGAAGTAAGCTCAAACATTACAAATCCCAGTCACAGAAAGGGAGCTATGCTCTGTGATACCTTAAACTGGAGGCTTCCGGAAGCCAGAAACTCTAGGTGCACAACATAGGGTCTCAAAACATAAATTTTGTTTTTTAAGAAGGTAAACTCTTGGGTCTTTACTGAGTTCTTTGCTTGCTTTAGAGCTGCTGTCTTGGTCTTCCTAAAGACACTTTTAAAAAGGAAGTGAAAGTTAAAACAATAAGACTTGTGTGGGTTGGAGGGACTCTGGCTGGCTGGCCCAGACATGGCAAACATGGCTCTGGCAGGCCTCCGTCCCCCAACAACCTCCCTGACCCTCCCATAACCCCATTCACTCTGTCCTGCTAAAAACTGTTAGATTACATTCCTAAAGCGAGCCACTAAAGTCTATTCCCTTATTTGGCCACTTCCTCCTTCTGAAGCTGACAGCCAAGCTCTAGCTATCAAAGTACTGAAGTCTAGCAATCAGAAGCCCAATTTGGTCATTTAATTAACATGCCCAATTAAAATTAAGCATCTCATCCTAACATAGGGTTTTCCCCTTTTCCCTTTATAAACTGCCATTTTCCTATGTGCCATTGTAAGAATTGAGCAAACAGGGACACCTCATAAAAATACCAAGGAGCAAGGAATGTCCACTAAGCCTAAAGACAGAACTTCAGAAGGGTTTACTGAGTGTACGGCACCTTGCTGCCCGGATGGCAGCAATAACGACGAACACACTTAGGCTTCTTCTCTCGACGGTTTACTCAGGAAATTTCTTTTGTGGTTTACAGCCTTTTCTGGCTCCTAGGTGTCACAGCTCTCCTAGGTTCTTAAGTGTTACAGTTCTTCTAGAAGTCACGGCTCTTCTGGGTGTTGCTGCTTCTTCTTCTTCCTAGGTGCTGCAGGTCTGCTTGCTTCTGTAGAGTGGCATGGCTGCTCTTGCTTCTGTGGAGTGGGGCCCTGACTATCTAGAGAGAGCTCCTTATATACCTAAGCTTGAGCTCTCAAGTCCTCCTGGATTGGTTCTCTGCAATTGCCTCATTAGCATGCACCCGATCGGGAGACACCTAATTTGCATGAGCCTGCTCGGGAGGGGTTGACACATGCGCAGTGGAACTGGTTTACTGCTACAGTATATCAGGAACAGGTGCCATCTTGGATCTTATCGTCCAAGCGGCTGCCTACAACTGAGCAAACATCAGTCCCCGGGAGATGCCCTTATTGCAGGGAAATGCCTGGTTCCAGGAAATGTCCCAGTAAGGGGTGGATCTCCCCCGACCCCTCCTATGTACAATCGTGCAATCAGTATCTCCTCCTCACCTGGGGCACAGAGGTCAATGGAAACAAAGAACAACGAGCTCCACCAATGAGAGATAACCAACTCATGCTGTAAACCTATGTTCTGGGAGAGTATAAAAAATGTATGCTTTTGTTCCTAGGGGTCGCCTTTGCCCTAATGCTGGACGATCCCAGTATACTGGATTATTAATAACCTCATGCACATTGCAGCAATTTCCATCCCGGTGTGTTTGTGAGTGGGATGACATTCTGGATGTAAGACTCGGTTCTCCAAAGCTTATAACACCACGCCCACCTCAGTCTGCGGCAGTTCTTTGTTCTATCTCTGGACAAATACCCTTCCCCACTTCTTTTGCCTTGTCTCCCCTCTCCCTTGTTCCCACCCCTTCTTCTTTTCCCTCTATCTCCTGTCTTTGTCTCTTATTCAATGACCTTTGTCACTCTGGGGCAACTACATCTCCTTTGTGCTGAGAACTTTGTCTTGCAGTTGAGAATAGAGAAATTATTGTCTTCCTGACCTGCCTTTTGTAGGTGCAATAGGCCTCCCCATACAAACCTCACAGGCCATTGCCATTGCTTTTGGTCAGGCCCTGGAACTTGATGGCAAGATCCCATTGCTGAAGATGTCACACACTCCAGTCACAGAACATTGGGGAAATGAATCGGGTCCCAAGTGGGAAGCTTCATCTCTAACGGCTAGCTTTTCACAGTGTTAGAAGGTGGTACACACATTCTACCCACCAAGCTGCATGCCCAGCACAGACAGGTATTCATTTTTGTCCTTTTTCTTTTCTTTCTTTCTGTATGGAAACTTTAAAACTTTATTCATTGTTTTATTCTTAGCTCTACTAATGTCAGCATTATACTTCACAGCAAATAAACAAATCCATGAGTTAGAAGTAAAATTCAAGGAGATGCAAATGTGATTTAAAAATTAATGCTGCATTTCAATAGAAATCTCCCTGTAGATTCATGAGAAAAGGAACCAAACACATTTCCTTGCTCTGCACACTGGAAGAATCCAGAAGCGACAGAACAAATAGAAAAGGCATGCCCAGCAACACTCAAGTTCTCAGTTACTAAATAGAACTAGTCTCCTTTGGGCAATTTTAGGTCAGAGGCAGAAAATTGTAAGGGAAGGAGACCTGACTTGGAGAGAAAATGACCCTGACACCTCTGATAGGGGAGCTCCAGGAGAAGTGCAGTAGCTAACGGGAAGAATTAAGTAGTTAACGTGACTTTTCCGAAGTAATTGTAACTCACTTGTATTTGATGAGGGAACACTGCCCTTCACAAAAGACCAGCTAACTGAGGTAGTCAGAACAATACGGTCTGATGGGAACTTAAGAAAAATTTTCTTTAAAAAGCTCACAGAAAAAAAAAATAACACTGAAACAAGCTTTCCAGGTGATTGTGATGGCCAATTAGCTTGTCAAATTTTGGGCTGCCGGGGGTTTTCTTTATGAGAGACAAGTTTATTCCAAACCTGAAATAAAAGAACTCCCAAATAAACCACGCACGATAAAATGGGTTATCCAGCTATTTTTAAATTAAAAAAAAAACATTTTAATTATTAGACTGAGTTACATTATTGTTACAGAGTGGTTTTATATGAAAAGTATTATATATATATATAACTCAAGCTATACAAATAAAAAACTTATGCATCAACTACTACCTATTCATTAAGTATATTGAACATTTGATATGTTAGAACAAAGCAGGGTGGTGGCCGATGGCTCGTTGGTTTACAGAGCATTACTACTCTTGCAGAGGACCTGAGTTCAATTCTCAGCAGCCCCGTGAGTGGCTCACAACTACCCGTAACTCTAGCTAAGGGAGACTGGACGCCTCTTCAGGTCTTGGTGGCACCCACATTCATGTGCACATACCCAAACACAGACACTAACACATAATTAAAAAAACTTAAAAAAAGTGAACAAGTCAGGACATGGTATTTACAAGGTGTGGGAAGTCATATGTATTTAAAACAGAATGAACAGGGCTATGTGCAGAATATACACTCTGTGGTTTGAGTGTTTGGTGATTATTGCCAGTATTAATAGCAGTAATTCTCAAAGTTGCTCATTACCTTTTAAAGGGCTCATCTTTTATTAAGGCACAGCAATTGCTTATCCTTGGGAAATGAAGTAGGGGTACTTCTGAGAACTGATTTGGAGAAGTGCTAAGGTTAAGATTTGGGGTTTGTTTTTAAAAGAACAACCATGCAGAAAAACACTACTGTTTTCAAAATGTATTCAGGGGCTGAGACTAGCAGATTTTCACTAATAACAAAGTATTGCTGTGATCTTAGCAGCAATTTTATTTACAACAGTGATAGGGACAGATCGCAGAAGGGGACTAACCTTGGCTCTAAAGTGCCTGTCACAGATCCTTATTCCACCGTGGCTTTCTGCCATTGTGTAGCTATGTCACCCCAGGTAGTTGACTCTGGCACATGGCGGCAATAGTGTGTCCAATCAAAGGAGTCCAATGAGATACTCTCACCTAAAAGTTGCCAATTAACTGGGTGCATGTGTTTACAATTCTACGGGAGCATCTAGACTATAAAGTCTGTCTTCCCTGCTTTCAGCCCATAATTTCACAAAACTGCTGTCCTTAAACCAATATCAAACTTAAGTCTGGGGGATAGATTTGTGTGGAGATCCTTTGGTCCACAGACCCTGCACCTTGGGATGCTGGGCAGCAGCTCCACTCTAGGAACCGTGATTGCTCTTGGAGGGGAGATAGCTGTGCACAGGAAGCCAAAGTCAGCACTGAGCATCTTACAGTGCCCCTGAGAGCTTATGTTGCAGCTTTCAAATCTAACATGGATTTCTGTTTTGTATGCTTTTATCTTCCTATTAATTTATCTTTATTGTATTATGTAAAGATATTGGCTTGTGACTGAAGGGAAATAAAAAATGAAACACAGACACATGCACACACACAGACACACATACACACATGCACAGACACACCCAGAGAGAGAGAGAGAGAGAGAGAGAGAGAGAGAGAGAGAGAGAGAGAGAGAGAGAGAGAGGAGAGAGAGAAAACAAACATGGTGCTTTTACTGTCATGGATGAAACCACTGTAGAATAAGTCGTGAGAACAAAGTTTCGGCTCCTTTTATAAGCCACACTAAAATGTAAGCACCTCTCTCTTTAGATCAGTCCCTCTGAACAGAAGGAATTGAAGTGCAAGAGAGCTAAATAAAGCTGAATTACATAGTACTTAGGTAACTGTAATTACCTTAAAGCTTTGCCTGTGTGATATACTACACATCATGGCAACTTAACATTTAACTCAGAGTGGATCTTAAAAACCCATCAAATCTCCTTTTAAAAAACTTTTAAAAGAAAGTCTGGGTACTTATTTAATAACTATCTTATGTAGCTGACGTTGAAATCTGAATGTCTGCAGCCAATCATAGAGCATTTTCTAAGTTTAAAGGGGTTTTGCTCAGTGACAATGCATATGCTTAGCTTGCTGGAGACTCTGGGTTACATCCCTGGTCCAAAAAGAAAAAGAACTCAAGTCTAATAATTAAACAATCATAGAACATAGTTATCTACTGATGGTTAATCCATTAGTCTTAAAGAAAAAACAAACTCTAATCTTATTTCACTTACTAATTAGTTTCTCACCAAAGGACTGATTTATGTATCTCAGTACTAATATGGCTAATAGCTCTGTTCTATTTGGAAACTTTATCTTAGCACTGACTAATTATTCTGTTCATGTTAATGTTTCTTGAGCTAGTGAATAATGTAATAAAAGAAAAGGCTATCCCTGTCTATTTCCTACTATATCTTTAGCCCTAGCAGACACAATATTGTGAATGCCCAAGATACAGTCTACAGAACTCAAAAAAAAGGTCAATATGCTTAAGTGCCCAAGTGAGGACGCCTCAGTGCCACTTGGGAGAAGAAAGCAATCACAAGTGGGGAGGGAGGGAGGGACCTGGTAGGGAAAGTGGGTGGTGGAGGGGGACTCAGGGAGGGAGAGGGGAACCTGATCTGGTATTGGCTGAGGGAAAAGGACTGAAACCCTAAGTGCCAGCAGAAAGAATGGAAGCAGGCAACCTCAGGAAATAGGAGATTGGGGGAACCCTCCAAAAATGCACCAGAGATCTGGGAGGTGAGAGACTTTCAGGACACAAAAGGAGGGACCTTAGATGAAATGCCAGACAGTAGGGAGAGAGAACTTATAGAACCTACCTCCAGCACGAAGACAGGACATCAAGTGAGGGTTGGGGTTGCCATCCCACAGTCACAACTCTGACCCATAATTGTTCCTGTGTGAAAGAGTTACAGGGATGGAAATGGAGAGGAGCCTGAGGAAAAGAAGGTCCAGTGACAGGCCCAAAGTGGGATCCAGCTCAAGAGGAGGTCCCAAGGCCTGACACTATTACCAAGGCTGTGGAGCGCTCACAAAAAGGGACCTATCATGACTGCCCTCCAAAAGACCCAACAAGCAGCTCAAAGAGTCAGATGCAGATATCTGCACCCAACCAATGTACAGAAGTAGCTGACTCCTATTGTTGAATTAGGAAAGGCTGAAAGAAGCTGAGGAGAAGGGTGATCCTGTAGGAGGACCAGCAGTCTCTGGACCCCCGAGATCTCTCAAACACTGGACCACCAAACAGGCAGCATATACCAGCTGATATGAGGCCCCCAACACACATACAGTAGAGGACTGCCGGGTCTGTGTTCATTCAGAGATGATGCACCTAACCCTCAAGAGACTGGAGGCCCCAGGGAGGTTAGAGGTCAGGTGGGGTGGGGGATGGGGACACCCACGTGGAGACAGGGGGTGTGGGGAGGAGGTATGGGATGTGGAACAGTCGGGGGGTGGGTCATGGTGGTGGGGGGAATAGAATATGGAGTGTAAAAATATAAATTAATTAAAAGCAAAAAAAGAGAAAATAAATAAAATACAAAACAATTGAAATGACCAGGCATTCACTGGTAGTGGAGGCTGATTAAAGAGAACCAAGACTTATATATCACTGCATAGTGTATACAGCATATTCTCCTAGTCAAGGTAAGAAACTGGGAACTGCAGGTTGTGCGTATGCCTGTGAGTTAGCGCACGTGTGAGCTCATGCATGGATAACAGGAGAGTGAATGAATAAATGGTTGCACTGGGCAGCTGTCAACATTGAAAAGAACACATATGCTTGTGTCTAAGACTTTTTAATATTTATTCTAAAATTAACTGAGAAGAAATTGTATTTCCTTGTTATTCAGAGAACACAGTTAATTTCTCTATACTCAACATAATGTGACTAGTAACGGTCAAACTACAGAAATCTCTAAGTGGCTGACAGTTTCCCCACTGTTCTTTCTTTCTAGTGTACATGGATGGGATGTAGAGCACGCGCACGTGCGCGCGCGCGCGCGCGCACACACACACACACACACACACACACACACACTCTTACTTCCTGGTAGCCATTGCTAGATGTTGTTTCCATGGCGAAGCATACATAACAATGAGAGAGAATTTTAGGTGTCCTACTAGCTTGTTTTCACAAATAATAACAATTTCTAAAATCATTCTGAGAAATGATTTTTGCTTTTCAGAGACCTTTATTCCACTAGATCTCATTCCTACTAACCTTTAATCCATTAGAATAGTAATTGGAACAAAACTACCCATTCAACCCTCAAGTTAAAAAAAAACAAAGCAATTTTTTAAAAGCCAGTTTGGGGGAGCTGAGTGAGGCCTATTATTTTGAGCATCAGGTGTGGGTATCACCAAGAAGTGAAATGCCGTCTGCCTTACACGAAGCAGTGGCATGAGATTCAAAGGTGAGTGGGATTTTTGTACTATCATTTGAATTCTTAAAGCAATTCCACTCATCTAATGAACAGCCTAAGATACTGGAATTTAATCAGTCTTGCCTGTCTCCAGACACCAAGAGGAAATTTAATGAAGGAATATGGTTGCAAAAATTAAAGTTATTAAGAAATCCAATCAGAGGAGTCTTTGGAGTCTGATGATTTATGGCACTATTTTATAAACCCCTGTCAGCATCCTCAGCATTTTGGTTTTCCTTTGAGAGTCTCTTATAAAAGCATCAACTACAAATCAAGTTTACCAAGCCACCCTTTAATAACTTACAGAAAACTCTGAAAGTATCTTGGCCCCGCCAAAGTACCTCCAGAGTTGGTAATACTCAACTTCCTCCTATTTCTGTGTTTCTTAAAGTATGTTTAAGGAAAATCATAGACAGCAAAACCACCCTTTGTGCTCAAAGAAACAAACCACTACTCCTTTGAGAACCACAGTCACTAAGCCCAGTTTAAGTAAGAGGACTTTGTGTACTTGTGGGTGGGCTAACAGAAGTTTATTTTAAGCTGCATGGGATACTTCCTACAAAAGCTAAGGCTTGGGGAGGCTGAGGTGGGAGAATGTCACATATCCCAGTTCATCCTGGGCTACACAGGGAGACCCTACCTCAAGCAAATTAAAAAGATACAAACTAAAATACTCTTTTCATGCTGGCTCTATCTACAATCATAGATATTAAAAATGGGCAAGGTATTAACAGGACAAATTAATAACTTTTGCCATGTGAAGTGAAACTTACATTTTGTGACAAGGGATGAGAAGATGCTACATTACTTTCATGGCTGTAACCGGATACCTAACAGAAGCAACTTAAACAGGGGAGGGTTTCAGGGGACATAAAAGTGTGGAAGGTAGGGCCCTCAGGCTTGATCCATGTTAGTAGAAGCTTTCGATAGTGGCCCTTTATCTCTCCAAGGAAGCAGAGAGCTCAGGCAAACCCAGAGCAGATACCACCTTAAAGATTCACCTACACTGAGCCCTTTCTGTAAACTTGGCCCTAGTCCTAAAGGTCCCATAACTTCCCAAACAGTAGCACCAGCTAAGGACCAAGTGTTCAAGCACAGGACGCTGTGGGGGGACTTTTCATATTCAAATCCTAACCGACGCATAATTTCTGCTTTGAGGACTATTTCTCACTGTAGTAAAGGGTTACTATACCAAGCTATCGTCACCAATACACTTGTCCTGACTAAAGACTCACCTATGTAAAAAGAGTAATGATTCTAGGATTTACCTATGACTTACAAAACTAATCCATGATAGTGTCACCTGGTACTCACCCAATTTTTTCCATAATGTTTTTTTCCATAATGGTACAATTCTGCTAACTGGGCTCACTAGCTATGGTTTTGTTTTGTTTTGTTTTAGCATTCAGAGTAAGTAGTTAACAGCTATGAAAACTGTAGATATTCCATAGATTTCCTAAACTGTTTGCAAATACATAATAAAAACAGTATACAAGACCAGGAGGCATAGTAACCTCAATTCAGAAACCCTCACACCAAACCCCTGGGTAACCACCTATCACAGACTTGCCAAATCGAGGACCCAAAGACCAAGAGCTTACCAGTGAACCACGCTAGGAGGCTCTTGCATATATCATGATCTCACAAGAATCTTATTGAGAACTACACTTCTTATACATGAAGCAGGGAAGCTTGGCAGATCAAATAAACTGCCTAGGTCAATGTAATTCATAGCGGGGAAGCCTGGATTCAGACACAGACATCTTTGATACCAAAAGCCTTCCTGAAATCTCCACAAGTAAGAGTAACAGACACATGGATTTTAAGCATTTTGTGTGAAACATTCATTTGTACTTTGAAATGAATCTGTAAGATTTAAGTTTAGCTTTGCACATTTTTAAGGAAGACAGTGTCTCCCAAGTCAATTATTAGTTGGAATAATATTAAGAGGAGTGGACACACCGTATAGATAACATTATAGTTTGCTTTAAAAGCATTTTCTAAGAGCTGAATGTTTGGGAAAATGGCGATGTCACCCAGTCCAATCCTAGCCACTAGAACAGTTTCAAAACAATAGTGGTTTTTATATGAATCTTGAAAAGCTTCCATGAACCACATGAGGCTCTGTTTCCTGAGCTCAGGTCTCTGGGTCAGCAATGGACAGTCTTGAATTAGTCTGGTTGCTCCTGCGATTTGAAAGGGTGGAAAGGAGCAAAGCAGAGGCCGGGGATTCATTTTGAACCTTCTAAGTGGCTGGATTCGCCCTCCACCCCCTTCATCTTCCTTTGTGTGTGCACACATTTTCTAGCATCACTGGCCCTGGACTTCAAGGGCGTCACAGCACCTGCTCCTCAGCTTGGATTGCAGTGGACTGAAAAGGAGGCAGATTATCATAAGGTTGCAGAAAGGAATAGGTCCACACGCCCAAACCACAACTTGGCTACACAGCCTGGCACCCGGCCATCACCAAGGCAGTGGGTGTATTCCTGAAATACAAGCACAGGCTGTGTGCCAGGATGCCTTGATACCACCTCTGCTATTTGAGAGGTATTGAATAACATTGTAGAAAATGCTGTCCAACTACTGGACATAGAAAGAGCCTGATTTTAAAAAGAAATCCATAAAGCTGTTAAGTCTGGGAGCAAAATGAAGACAGGGGTGACAGGTTTTCCATCAAAGCATTCTATAAACTCTCTGTGCCAAGCTCCCAGTAATCTGACTCTCAGGCTTGGGAACCTAGATTTAGACCAGAGGGTGGAACAGCTCGGCTGGTGTCCACTGTGTGTAGGCTCCAAGGTCCCTAGGGCTAAGCCGAGTCTTTCAATTCTTTTCCTGTACAATAAAAAGAAAAGACTTCTTCAAATTTAGTGTTCTCTTAGGACTCTTAGTCCCCACAGGCTTGATTTGATCACAGTGAGAGCTTGACCTTTCTTCTTGAACACACTTTGTGTCTCAAGGGGCAGGCAAGTTAACAGATAAGAGACTGGAAGCCACTGTGACCTTAACAAAGTGATCTCCACTAAACCACAAGTTAATGACTTCTCAAAACAAAGCCGGAGCTATCCGAATCCAAGGGTTGAAATACTGATCACACTATAGACTCCTAAGACTTGCAAGAGTTTTAGAGCACATCTGTAATCCTATTCTTGGTAATCCCAATACTTGGGGCAGAAGCAGGAGGCTCAAAATGTCAAGACGAGCCTCAGCTATAAATAAAATTTGAGGCCAGCCTAGGCTATGTGACTTCCTGTCTCAAAAAAACAAAACAAAAAAAACAAAAACCAAACAAACAAAACACACACACACACAAACACACACAAATCCAGAGACATACTGACCCTTTTTTTTTCCGAAGTAGAAATGCTCTGGAGTTTACCAAATTTGTCTAGAGCAACAAAAAAAGTCCCTGCATTTTAACTTTATGAAGTCAAATGTATATTAGATTGCAGGAATTTTTTCAGACACGAATAGTGTCCATTTAAGTTTATCTAAAAGCCCTCAGTCTAAAATCAAATGTGCTAGAAAAATTACAAGGAATCCTTTCAAGTAATAATGGAAAAAGGTATTCATTTAATTTCCCCTGGGATTAAAAAAAATAAGACTTTTAAAGTTAAAGTTGGGACACGCATAATGGACAGAAAGTGAATAGTTACACTATGCTGTATGCTTGCCAATTTTTCAATATTTACCTGCAGTAGTATTTTTGTAATTTAATCTTTAATTTCATAAGACTGAATTGAATTGTTAGAGCATTTTTAGTTCACCTTCAGAATTACTCAGAAATAATTACCATATAGTCATCAAGTTACAGTGTTCAGGATATGTGGAAAAGGCGCCCTTTTATAGTGAAGCACAGTACATAGTAAAGACATCTTTCTAGAACTCCTATAGACAAGTGCCATCATTCATACAAGTCACCACAGCTCGAAGGCCTTAAGGATCATTATCTTGTTGCTTGAGCTGTTCCACAAACATTAATATAGAAATAATTCCATTTTCCTTGCATACCTCCAGCCTCTGTCTTGACTAGCAACTACTTAATCCCAACAACCATCAGTACCTTTTAAGACCCTCAGGCTCACAGGGAGCTGGCCTTCACCAACACAACCTCAACAGCACACAGAGCTGCGTATCAGGTTCATCAGTTTTAACTGCTCAATGAAAACATTGTGCTGTGTGAGGAGAGGAGACGCTAGGCAAGAGAATATAAAAAGAGTATTTATTTTTCTTGTTTAAATTAAGGATATTGAATGTGAAGGAATCAAAGCCTTCCAAATTGGGGATTACCATGATACTACTGTTAAACTATAAACATGCCCATTTCCCCTTAGGTACTTAGTAAACTCGAATTCAGCGAATGTGTTCTGCTGTGCACTGTGTGCTGTTATAGCCCCTGACCCAGAATCAATCCTCTCCCGAAACTGAACACATGAAAGTGAGAAAGTAATTGCAAGTATTAGTATTTGCCATAAAAGACATTAAAAATTTTTGGCTCTTCATCTCCAAGAATCTTATTTTTGAAGAGATGATTATTCTCTAGTTAATGCCCCATGGTTCACATGGAAACACCAATGACACACTTGGATTGCCTTTGTCACACTGTATTGATAAAGTCTGGAGATATGTGTGGAGATACTATGATGTTATCATAGCAGATTAGCTCATTGTACCACATGACTACATTCTATCAAAAGTCATCGCAGCAGAGGGCAAAGAAGACAACAAAATATGTCACAGACTGTGGTGGGCCAGCACTGGGCCACCCAACCCAGACACTATATCTCTTCCTAGTTCAGTGTTACTTTTCCGTTTTTAAGGAAGTTAGTTATTCTCCATCAGTGGTTCTCAACCTTCCTAATGCAGAGACTTTTTAATGCAGTTCTTCATGTCGTGGTGACCCCCCAGCCATTTTCAGTGCTAGTTCAGAACTGTAATTTTGCTACTGTTATGAATTGTAAATATCTGTTTTCTGGTGGTCTTAGGTGACCCTCTGAAAGGTTCATCTGACCCCTCAAAGAGGTCATAACCCCCAGTTTGAGAGAGAGAGAGAGAGAGAGAGAGAGAGAGAGAGAGAGAGAGAGAGAGAGAGAGAGAGAGAGAGAGAGAGAGAGAATGAATGAATGAGGCAGGGCATACTAACCCAAGTGACCTTGTCTCCAAGTTATTTCTGATTGGTAAGTAAAGATGCCAATAGCTAATAGCTGGGCAGGCATAGGTGGGTTTTAGGGTTCCTGGGCCTTTGGGGGAGGGGTCAGAGGAGAAGGAAGAGAAGAAAGTGAGGAGGAAAAACAAGTCTCCATGGATTAGGAATAAGGAAAGCATGGCCTGAGGGCTGGCCAATTGGAGTTAAGAGCAGCCCAGATGAAACATAGTAAGTAGTAACTCAGCACTGTTGATAGGAAAGAGATTTTAATAGCATAGAGGGTAGATTTCTGCTCAGCTCTAGCACTGATTAAGGCTTATTGAAAATAGAAAGGTTGTGTGTGTCTTTCATCTGGGAACTAAATGGTCAAAGGCAGGGTAGAAAGCCTGGATTGGGATTAAATCTTTCTACAAAACTTCTTTTAAACAGAAGCGACATATCTATCCTAATCCCTGACAAAGCGCTTTACTTGACACTAAACTGGTATTTCACAAACATAGGTATAAAGAATCATAAAAATAGTCAATTGTTAAATTCATCTGACTTAAACTGGATAATCAAGCTTTAATCACATCATAAAAAATTAGTAATAAATAGCTGTTCTTGTTAGGATAGTCATGAGCATGCTTGCCTGTCACAAGAAAGCAAAGCTTTCCCCCTCTATTTTCAATGTGTCCGGATAAGCCTTGAAGGACCTTTGGATGACCTTTCTGACGCTTAGTGCCTTTCAGTGAGCAGGTGCCCTGTGTCCTCAGCTCCTCAGGAAAGTGCAGCTATTCTGACTCACCCTGAAAAGGATTCCCTTAGACATCACAGAGTGTACAGCCATGCTGCCTGCTGGGATCCACAAGTCTTATTACTTTAAGCATGAAATGTTAACCTGATGGGTTCGGAGCTGACACCTTGAAAAACATGATAGGCTGAAGATTTTGTTAGCTCAGAATGTCCAGAGAACAGGTAAAATGACTTCAACAGCCCTTGATTGCTATTTATTTTTAGGTTTCTAAAACAATTTATTGGATTTCCACTTAGAGAATTAGCTATCATTCACACACACACACACACACACACACACACACACACACACACACACACACTCCTACATACATAAACACAACCTGCTTAGTCTATGTGATGTTAGTTGTGTGACTGTTTTCAGGGCTGACTATTTGATGTTGGATAATGACCTGGTGAGCTCCTCCCTGGGGAAGACGGTTTCCCCAGTTCTCTGTAGTCCTCAGCTGCTTGTAGTTCATGGTCTAGGGTGCCGAGGCCTGGTGAGTTTCCCTCCTCTCCATCCCCTTCCATTTTAGCCTGTGTATCAGTGTTGGCCTTGTTCATGACATTTAATTGTTATGTTGGCACCACATTTTCCTTCCCTCCCTCCCTCCCTCCCATGGTCCCTCCCTCCTACCTTCCTTCCCTCTCTCCCACCCTCTCTCCCTTCCTTCCTTCTTTAAGCTAGAGGACTTCTTTTCTCTTTTTCCTTTTTTGATTTTTCTTTTTGGTTTTTCGAGACAGGGTTTCTTTGTGTAACCTTGGCTGGTCTTGTACTCAGAGATACGCCTGCCTTTGCCTCCTGAGTGCTGGGATTAAAGGAGTCTGCCACCACCATGTGATGATGACAGTATTTTCTTATGCAGTTTCCCAAAAGCACTGGTCTGTCTGGCAGGTAGGACGAAGGGCCAAATCAAGACAATGGAGTTACCCAGAAATATCCAGCCAGCCATAATCACCACAGCGAGACTTCCGCAAAGAAGCCCAGGCACGCACTGCTTCTGTGCTGGGCTGCGTGTGCTGGCACATTTAATTTTCTTAGACTTTAAGGATTAACCTAAAAAACATTCTTGTTCCTAACCTTAGTTGTAGAAACAACTGCACGAATTCTTAGCCCAGCCTTCTTATTCTGTATTAGAAATAGCTGTGGTAAAATGAAAATCACAGTAGGCTTGTCTGTGGAAGGCCAACATCTGAATCATGACTCTCTGTAACGAACGGTACAACAGTATGAAACCTGGAGGGAGGTGTCATAGCAGAAGGAGAGATGCTATACACTCTGGAAGAGAGGTGACCTCACCTGTGGCTAGTGAATCTGGATGTGCTGTCCCTGTCACTGCACATCAGACTTCAAACAGGAAAGGATGTAAAATCACCCACCCAAAGTTGCTGACTCTGTGATATGCGATCAGACACAGTCTGGGCAGTAAAATGCTAACACTATTTTACCTGGCTTTTAAAAATCTCAGTGTGGATGCTAGTAAAATTGAAATTACACTTATGACCAGAACTATTTTGTTTTTCTACTAGATAGTACTGAAAAAGAATTACAGAAGCCATTTAATATTTAACATTTAACATTTCTATTGAAAAATCAACAGGGATGAAAATTAATACAGCCTATACATGAGAATAAATAAAGAAATAAAGAAATAAATGAGTAAGATTTCCATTCTGCTTGGCTGCTGGTAGATACAGTACAGATGGTGACCATTTTTCACGGAGCTCTAAGTATGTTTATGAAACAGCTAGCGAAGGTAAGCTGCTGAGCGCTGAAATTCTATCTACCTCAAACACTGGCTCCGTGCCCACAGAGGATCCAGAGCACGGGTTTCCTGGCATGGTTCCTGCTAGAAAACAAATACTCATTCTTCTGGCTCGAACCTGTCATAAGTGAGCTTCAGTGTTTCTATATAAGCATAATTAAATAAGTATGTCTTCAATTGCTCGGTCCCTATCTCCGAGCCAGAGCGCACAGAGGCCAGAAACCTCCTGGGCTGATACGAGAAAGCCAAGGATGGAACAGCTAAGGGGACAGGACACAGGGTGTGACAAATGGCCCGGGGAAGGTTACACATGGCTGGACACAGTGACGGAGGCCGGTCAGATTGCCTGAGATACTGGGATCCGCATGGGTGACTTGGAGGCACTGGTAGGTGCCTCGTAGTGGAAACATGCCGGTGATAGTGAGAGTGAAATCTAGCCATTGGCTCCAAGTAATTGCACACAGTGGTCATCGAAGATGTATGTTTGCAGAATCAGCACGCACTGCAATGTTCAAATCTGGATCTGGAAACAGGTGAGAATAAAAGCCGGGTGCAAGAGGGCTGGAAGAAGATATTCTGTGCATATGGAAACCAAAAGACAGCAAGTGTATTTAGACTTGAATCTGATAAAATTTAAGCAAAAATCTGAAGAATGAGACAAAGAATGGTGATAATCAATTCATAAAAAGGCTATAATTATAAATGTATATGCACCTATATACTAGATTTGCAGGGAGAGAGAGTAAAAAAAGATCCTGTAGCAATGATAGCATTATGGTTTAAGTCAAAAGGATCTACAACAGGCTCCAAACCTGACCACACACCCCTGATTTGCTTTAACTGATGCCCTTGTTTTAGAGACACCAAACCCTCAGGAGGTAGGAGCTAGCAGATCCAGGCTGGGAACCCACCTCTGTCGCTCAGCCCTCATTCTGGTTAGTCTTTCTCTGCAGCCCCTCTGCCCAAAAGGAACAGAAACCACGAACCTTTAAAACCATGAGCCACAATACTATCTGGCCATAAAGTGACAGGAGATATGTCTATCTAGTTGAGAAAGCAAAGCACCTAACAGGGCTGCCACAGAGTAAAAACAAGCACATGGATGTAGAACCAGCATTCAACAGGCTCCCCCCAGGCTCAATCACAGTTAAGTTCAAACTCACTGTCAGGCTGTGTGGTCAAAGGAACGCTATAAATGGCTATGAAAAGATTTCTGTTTGAGCTAGGCTGCAAGGCTTTCTAATGGAAGCAGAACCTTAACTAGATAAGGAAAATGTAGTTGCTTGTATTCTAATGCTAATTATGTTCCCCCCAAAAACTGCTTACAGGAGTGTCTGCCTGTGGCTTCTGGGAACCTGCCCCCAATTGGCTCTGATTGGTAGATAAAAAATGTCAACAGCCAATAGCTGGGAAGGACAGACAGAGGCCGGGTTTTTGAAATTTCCTGGGCTTGGGACTGGGAGTGGAAGAAGGAAATCCACCACATTGGTAAAGTGTGGAGGAGGAGAGGGACGCCACCATGCCTGAGAAGAGTGCAGGACAGAGAGGCATGGCTGCCATGTGAAGGAGCTGGGAGAATGCAGCCGTCTGGGTCCAGGGCAGCCTAGATAGAATATAGGGTTTAGTAAGTAATAACTCAGGATTAGTGAATGGTGGGGGGTGGATTAATTGCATGGAGGTTAGATAGTGGCCAGCTATTGAGCTATGTAAGGCTTATCAAAATATAAAGGTGTGTGCGTGCGTGCGTCTTTCTTTTGGGAACATACAGCTTTGAGGTGGGTATTGAACCTGCCGCCAGGTTTTATTTATTAGTTCAAAAGGAAAAAGCAGAAAAGACTAAAATCAGTGAATCAGAAAAGGCAGCAGCATAAGCCAAGTTAGAAGAGATCTGCGCTCTCGCCTTGTCTCCATCTGTTGTTCAGTTCTATCACCTTTGCGACCTTTACAGACACCAGCTTCGTTGGCTCTCATCCTTCCAATGTCTTCCAAGTTTAGGAACTTCCTACTTCACTCACTTCTTCCTGATCCTGGTTTCTGCCTGGTGTAGAGCTGGACCCTTGGTAATACACACTTCTCATCCTCAAACACTCTTCTTTACCCATAAGCTAGACACTGGGCAAGATCCAAAGAAAGCAATTCAACTACTGGCTGCTTTCTCATTTTCCCAAAGTATACATGTGCTTCCCTTTGGCAAAATAAAAATAATATACAATAGCAAGATTGTTCTGAAACAGCTATAGTCACCAAAAAACAAACAAAAATCAGTGTCATCTCTTTTCTAGCCAAGCATGGTTACCATTCATATGCAGAATTTGCCGGGCTTGCACTGGGAGGGGTGGGGGGGCAATTTTTCTGTACTCAAAAGTACAATCCAGCCAGGAGGTGGTGGTGGCACCTGCTTTTAATCCCTTCACACCAGAGGCAAAGGCAGGTGGATCTCTGAGCTCAAGGCCAGCCTAGTCTACAGAGTGAGTTCTAGAACCGTCATGGCTAGAAACCGTGTCTTGGGAGAAAAAGGTACAATGCAGGCATACAGTAATGACAGCTGTCACTGTCCTCAAACCCTAGTAAGACTCATAGAAACTGAAAGCTCGTTGTCTTTTTACAAAAGAAATGTCACAGTAAGGATATCCTAATGAGAGGCGATATATGGCTACTTGTGGGGTTCTAGGCAATCTGGTTGAAACATTCTTAGTTCCCTCCAAGCCTGTTAGCACAGTAAGTTGTAGGACACAATCAACAGTTACTAGAATCAAGATTTTTTTTTTCCCTGCACTTTCCTCTCTGGTTTCACCTACTGGTCACCTACTCTAAATGAGAGCTGGCATTTTTATTAATGCTAATACAGAATTAATACTGAAGCCTACAGACTGAAAACATATAGATTTGGCTCAAAGTAGAAGCAGCACATAACCTAGTTCTCTTTGCTTAAAATAGATTATATTCTAGTCATACAAATAGCTGTGAACCCTTTCAAAGCACTTAAAGTTTTCGTTTTCATCTTCTACTGGCAGCAAAGTGCACTGGGATAGCAAGTTCAGTGAGATTTGAATTTGTATTCATAACTGGGGCTTTTATTCCCCAGCTGTGTGACTTTGGCTACATCTGTAAGTAGTCGATTTATTAACCCAATATCTCATTATACAGAGAAGGGTATGATGTGACTATATCTAAAAACTCATAGAATAATAAATATAAATTTCAAAATTCTGGGATGAAAAGAAACAAAGGGCTAGGGAGGTAGCTACCAATGCCTTCTAGAGGTTGAGGAGAAAGCTCCAGGGACGAGCACTTGCCTTGTCTGCACAAAGCCCCAGGTTCTCAAGAGTATACACAGGGTGGAAAGACTCTAAAGGGTGTCAAAAAGTGAGATTAAAATTTGAACTTCACAGATGGTGAAAACAAAGTAGAAACCAAACAATCATTTATGAAACCATTACCAGTCTTTTCTGAATAGAATTATGTGTGAGGAATACTACCACCAATCTCGATCGTTTAGGGGAGGCACGAGCTGGCTGCCTGTGCGATCCTTACAGTGCACAGTGGCTCTTCCATACACGTCCCACATTAAGTTAATTTTAGGATGGAGCTCAAAAGTAGCCTTTGAGACCTGCTGTTCTAAGCCTGTGTCATTCAGGTTTTTAGTCTGGTCTCACTGAAATAAAAAGCAACACATAACACAATCAATGATACAAAATTCCAGGACTATACATAGAAGTCTTGGTACTAAAAATACTGGAAATAACTATGTCTTGCGAAATACAGCTGCCAGCCTTCGTGAGGCCGTATCCACCTCCTACTCCTTAGCATAGCCTGGACGCCAGAGAGGCCGAGAGTTTCAGAACGACAAATAAAACAGCTATTAGCAAGCTGTGGAGAGCATGTGCTAGCCAACTAACCAAAATAACAGTCTTGCACTTGGCGTCCTAAAATAATCTGAAGAGGCTGTCGGTTCTCTGATATTAGTGTACTAATTGGATGCTCGTCTACTTCTGAAGAGCGATCCCATAGGTTCAGGAAGCAGTGACTCAGGACAAGGCCGCCTTTAAACGAAGCATGAGATGGGACATGCACAGATGACTGAAGATGGTTCTAAACGGATTCATCTGAGTAGCCCTCTTCCTGCTTCAAACAATGTAGAGGAGCTGCGGTTCTCTTAATAGAAAGACCTGACATTTCCATTTTCTTGGCATAAAATTGTCACGTGCAAAAGGTGACTGACTTTCAAAAGAATGCAATTAGCTTAATTCCAGAGGGCAGCTGTAGAAGCTACAAGTGTAACCGGCTAGCGCTGTGCTGACACCATGTTACTAATTTCTTTGACTTTATGAACTCTCCTTTGTCTAAAGGCTGAGCGAGGAGTGGATTCTTTAAGAGCATTTGTAGCAAGTGACATCATCTTGTTCTCTGCACAGATTGAGAGTCCTCTAAGAATTAGAGGCCAATAACGTATGAAAACAATTTCGGGTAGTCTCACCTTTGGTTAAGGAACGTGACATAACTCTCGGAGTCCTAGGGCCCTGCTATGAGATTCCAGTACCAGCCACGGTGGCGGCTCTCATCTAGCTGAGCCCAGGTGTGTACAGAGAAGCTGCCCCCCCCATTCCTGCATTCAGTTCTATTGACACCCCATCACCACCCACACGGAAAGACAACCAGGCGTATTAGTCCTCAGGAACCTGTTTCCCCTTGGAGGGTGGAAGCTGAAGAACAGCTAAAGTTCATGGGCAGAAAAGAGAGGACCTGTGTTTTAGTTTCAGTCTTGTGTTTGTTGTGTAGGGACGCTGCCGACAGAGGACTGCACGAGGAGCAATGTCAGCCCCCTGCAGTCCCATTTACAAAAGAAGAAGACCCTGTGGCACCTAAACTGAGCTGTGGCACTACGTCAATGATTACAGTGGAGAGCACTGTGACAATTATAAGGAATATGAGAGGAATTTTGTTTTGTCATGGAATATCTTGTTTTCTCCATCTATGGTAATTGAGAGTTTTGCTGGGTATAGTAGTCTGGGCTGGCATTTGTGTTCTTGTAGGGTCTGTATGACATCTGCCCAGGGTCTTCTAGCTTTCATAGTCTCTGGTGAGAAATCTGCCGTAATCCTGATAGGCCTGCCTTTATACGTTACTTGCCTTTTTTCCATTACTGCTTTTAAAATTCTTTCTTTGTTCAGTGCATTTGGTTTTGATTATTATGTGACGAGAGGAATTTCTTTTCTGGTCCAGTCTATTTGGAGTTCTGTAGGCTT
>NW_022196905.1:197426552-197454234 GCF_008632895.1 Mastomys coucha
GTTAACTCTAGTGCTATCTGCCCTTGCTAAATCTGACTGGAGCCTGTCCTTCCTGTGATCCTGGTTGTCAAAGATTGGGTTTTTAAAAATATG
Organism: Mastomys coucha; assembly: GCF_008632895.1. Taxonomy (NCBI): domain Eukaryota; kingdom Metazoa; phylum Chordata; class Mammalia; order Rodentia; family Muridae; genus Mastomys; species Mastomys coucha. The sequence goes on from NW_022196905.1 coordinate 197,426,646, forward strand.
TTTGTGCATTACTAGATTAAAACGAGTAAAGACATTTTCTTTAGAGTTTACAGGCTTGTGAATGATCAAGTCAGTATAACAAAGTTTCTGCTAAACTTAAGTGGTAATAGAAGTTCGTTGGCCAGGAGGATTTTGTTTCAATTTTTAATGGATCACACAAGGAAGTGTGTGAACTACCATGAGCTCCTGCGTATGCTTTAAGAAGTGTCTACCTCCAATCTTTTCTCCCTTAACAAATGGTTTTTAGCTGGTAAGAGCAGGGGGAATCACACTTTGAGGCTGTCGTAGGTAGTTTGCGTGAGATGTCCTGTCTCAGGTATTTGGGGAAAAAAAAAAACAACCCTTGGTTCCCTACTGGTAGGTGTTTGAGTAAGATTAGGAGGTGTGGCCTTGCATAAGGAAGTACATCGCCAGGGGTAAGCTCCGAGGTTTCCGAAGACTCTGCTTCCTTTTTGAGCTCTAAGCTGCTGCTCCAGCCCCATCCCTGCCTGCCTGCTGCCACGCTGTCTGCCATTCTGTCCTTCTGGAACTGTACTTCACAAGTTGCCTTGGTCGTTGCTTTATCAGAGCAACACAAAAGCAGCCAAGACACAGGCTGACATGAGGACCAAAATGGTAGACGGATGGCTTGCACACTGCAGTGCCTGCCATCCACAGCCCCCAAGGTAGCACTATGAGAGGACAGTCTTCATTGTACAGACAAGGTGATGTCTGACCAACTGAATAGTATGCTCTAAGAGAAATAACAGGGTCACATGGCGAACCGCCTAGGCCTGAAGTCATCTTCCACACACTCTCCTCTCTGTTCCTCTACTTCTAACCAGAGCCTGAGCATCCGAGGATTGGATTGGGGAAGCCCTTTAGTGGGGTGTTTAGATAGCCAAACTGGACCAGAGATAAGGGTAGCATTTCTTTCTTTCCTCTGCATGAGCTGTCACGGTGGTTTGAACAAACCTTAGACTATGAGCTATGGTGACAGCTTGTCTAACGTTCATCAATATTAGGGATGATGGAACCTAAATACCTAACACTGTACAAACAGCTCTGGTTGTCACTAACACAATCATTTTAAATCTCTTTCTGGTATAAGGTTTGAGAACAAGGAAACATTCTGCATTATATTTTATTTATTTATTTATTTATTTATTTCATGTGTGCTGGGAGGTTATTTGAGGAGGCAGGTGGGAGTTAGAAACACATGCTTAGGGACAAGCGCCTTCACCAGCTGGACCAGCAAATACTTGCTCACCACACACACTGAGGGAAGCTTCTTTTTCGCCCTTATTGCTAAATTAATTAAAAGATAAATGTTTTATCATGAATGCCTGGCTCAGGGTCTATCAAATTCATCCCACACCACCTTCCATTCACCCTCATAGATATGGACTTCTTTCCAGTTCTTAAAGAAGACAGGTTCCAATAGCTCTCTAGATATCACCATCCTGATGAAACAAAAATTTATTTTGAAGAAATCCAGGTTATAGAAACCCCACAGAGCAGTTCTTTTCTGTTTATAAAAGGGTGGGGAGAGATAGAGCTTAGTAGTGAATCAAACGTTCACTTTCCAGAACATTCTCGGAGAAAACGTGTGGAGTTAAGAGCTCTGCCACAGCATTCTCCCAGACCCAAGTGGTTGGTCACTCTGCTTCCCTACCAGGAAAACAGAAAGGAAAGAAAAGAAGGGAAAAGGAAGGGGGCAGAGAAATAACAAAATCTAAAAACTCTGCCTTCTCTGAAATACATATAGCTTTCAAGTGAACCTCTAAATGTCTTAGGAAAGAACACATTTCTGTATGAATAAACTTGCTGGTTAAACACCAGAAGGTAATAAAGATAACGTTTATGGACCAGAGCAATCTGCAGCCAAGGAAGTGGCTCTAGGGTTAGGCCAGTTCCTGCCCTACTACTGCACCGTTAATGCCAAGCTGTCTTCATGACAACCAAACATCAATAATTTTCATGCTACCAAATGATTGTGGCTCCAATCTCGATCTCTTTCCACAGACCTTGAGAAACATATGAAAAGTTTCCATCTTAAACATTTCAAATACCTTTTAACATGAGAATTCCTTTACTATTAAAAACCTAACCAAGGAAACTAGTGATTTGCTACTGTCTACATATTGGGGTTTTCCCCTCTGGTTGGGGAATTATCAAATAACTTCAACTTAGCACATTTGAAAGTAAACAAAACCAGCCTATGGGGTTGCTATATCCATATTAACTTAAAGGTGGCTATTCTCCAGTAGGCAGCATATGCCACAAGGGGCATATTCAAGTTTTGGGCTTTAAAGTGTTAGTCAATCAATGTTGTATCATGACATATGCTGATTTTCCCCATTATTTTTTGAGGGGCTAGAGAGATGGCTCAGTGGCCAAAAGTGCACATTACTCTTGCAGAAGACCTTAGTTCATTTCCCAGCACCCAAGCGGAAAGGCTCCCAGCTCCCTGTAACTCCAGCTCTAGGAGGGAGGGGGGCCCAATGGCCTCTTCTGGTCCTCTCAGGCACTGCACTCACTTCTGGTCCTCTCAGGCACTGCACTCACGTGCACAGACCCTCACTGACACTTGCGTGAACATAATTTTAAGAAATTAAAATATCTATTTCCACGATAAACACTACAGCCCAAAGTAACTTAGAAAGGAAAGAATTTATTTCCTATTATAGATTCCAGGCCAGCCTTGAGAGACATCAGGACAAGGACACCAGCAGGGCAGGGACTTGAGGCAGAAACCAAGGAGGCATGCCAAGACACTGCTTCTCTCCCAGGCTCAACATCAGCTATCTTTCTTACAAAGCTCAGGTCCACCAGCCCAGGGTTGGTAATACCCACTGGGGCCATCTACATTAGCTACCAATCAATCAAGAGTATGGCCAAGTCTCACTCATAAGCCAACTTGATCAAGGCAACTCCTTAATTGAGACTCCCTCAAATAATTCTGGGTCGTGTCAAGTTGACAGTTGGAAGCTAACTAACTAGAAGATCTACTACTGTCCTAGAGAAAAGGATATGCCTGTGGGTTACATTCAGGTATTGAAAGCACCAGGGGTGAGGCCAAATTCAATGACTCTATTGTTTATTTATATAATGGGTCCAAGATCCTGGAGAAACTAGATGGTCACTCAAGCAGTTACAGGTGTCGGAAGGAATTAGATTCAGAGAACGGTTCTAAGTGTGAAATGTATGGAGAGTTAGTCCCTTCAATCTTCAAAAGATTATATTGTTTCTATGGATAGAGCCTCTGAGTTTTAAGAAATAATTAAATTTAGTAGCATGGGAAGTTGTCACAAATGTTTAGGGAAGAGGAGGATGGCGTAAACTATGGCCAGTGTAAGAGCCGTGACAGATATTCAGAGTTACTTCATCAAGCCCAACCATCAATATTAATTCCAAACCCCACAGACAGATTTTGTACTTTTGTCTTGAAATTGAAGGGAATAAATTACTTTAGACATACTTTATGTTCATGACATACAACCGCATGAACATCAAACCAGCCCTGGAAATTAACACCTGCCACTTATGCACTGATTTTGAGTAGAACTTGAGCTAAAGAAACCCAAGCCAAAAGATCTCAGGTTTACAAGTTCTTTTATTGATTTCTTGAATAGCAATAAAGATTACAGAGGGCATTTCCAAAATTCAGACTTAAATGCTCCGTGAGCTGAAAACCACACTCAACTGACTTCCTAGAGGACAAATATTCCTCAAAGACACACAGCAAACCTCTTCTCAAAACAAGGGGATGGATTCAAGACTGCTAACAGTTTCATTTATTATCAACAAACACCATCTTTCCCTTGTTTCTAACCATAATAAATTCCTCAATGCACATTCAAACACAGAGAATATTTCTACGAATGTGGAATCATTGGCCAAAAAAAAAAAAAAAATGTCTAAAAGTTGCAATGTGGTTATATACTAGCCCTCGGGCAATGAGACAGACTTTCCAAGTTGATAAGGAAAGCGTCTATTTGAAATTAAATTGTCCCTTTAAACAGCCCGAGGCATGTGCAGAACATGCCTTCTGTAAGTGCCGTACATTGACATGTAACATTAAACCTGGCAGTAAGAACCCCAATTAGTTTACACCATTAATCTCATTAATGCTCTATTATCTCTTAGTGCTTTTAACTTTCTGTACCGGGAACAAGCACAGCAAAATAAATAATAGTTATGGAGCAATTAGTTGAAGCACTAAAGAAATATTTAATTGGTTCCTAGACTATCAAGAAGACTTTCAATCTGTTTACAAACAGAAAAAGAAAACTAAAGTCCAGTTGCTTTCATTGTATAACCACACTGGGTATGAACAAAATGTATACGAAAAACTGACAGAAAAAGACAGTAAATTACTACAACTGTCAGCCACTGAACATACTTAGCTTTACCAGACAGCCTACTATCCCTTTGTGTAGGCAACTCAAATGCCTCTGTATAAATGAAGGATTTATTTAAATGTATTAAATGCACGTCCTTTAGAAAGGTGGCTGGAAATGAGACTTTACCATACTTGGAAAAAATTACACTTTGGGGGTTTGGGCGAAAGCAACGGCACTACTCATTAACTGTATTAGCTGAAGAACAACAAACTGGGTCATTAAGAATCCCCCTTTCTCTTCTGCTGCTTTCTGGCTTATCCATCGACACAGAAGTTTCACTCATGCCACATATCACAATTAAAGACTCCTTTCTGTCAAGAAGAAAGATGTTAGGAAGTCAGATATGGAAACAAAGAATTTCAGAAAAATATTTTACTCTGGCATAGAAGCAGGCTCCCTCTTCCTTCACTGACATATCTCAAAAATAAAATAAGTAAGAAACAGATGCACCTGGAGGAGAGACAAGACATGGGAGTTCACAAGGAGGCTGCACAACAGCGTTATGTACAGTTGTGAGGGTCCTGCTCAAAACTCTCCCCTTTTGTTTGACGCACAAAGTATCCATAATTCTGAATTCCCTTCAGTTAAAATAAGAGCTTATTTTAACCAAATAAGAGCTTATCCCCATGTGGGATGTATGTTATTCAGAACTATTTGCACATGTTACAGGACCCATGCAAGCAAGCTTAATGACAAGCTTAATGACAAGCATTTATTACATGAACTCAGTCAAGGGTGGCAATGCTAATGGGCAGCAGGTGATGGGAAGGAGAAGATTGTGGAAGTCCTTCTGTTTGTTGTTTCAGTTGAACCCTCACTGTATTTCTTCCGTCTCACCAAGAAAGTCTTCTTCAAGCTTCCCCCAGAGCCTGGATTCCCTGCCATGATTTAGGGGATTTCTTCACCCACAGTACCTGTATGGGATTCGGGCAGTTAGGCAGTTGACACTGATGTTGCACCCACAGGCCAACAGTGACCTTGATGGTGGGCAATGGGACATGTTTACAAATGCAAGGCTAACACTCAGATTTCTGCAATGTGAACCCCATAAAGTCAAGACAACATAGTTCTTTAGGATGAATGAACACTGTTTATCGAGGAACTGTCAACACTCAGCACACTTTTACTTCTCTTTCTGCATTCCATTTCAAGATTTTGGTTTCTCTCCTCACTCCAACCCTGCACACAAACCCACCTACACACACTTCTCTGTCAGCTTGGCTATGCTCTGCATTGAACTTAAAGGCTGATTCTCTTTCAGGGACCTCCCCTTTTCTATTTCCCAAGGGAAAGTTCTATTTTAATCTCATACAAAATAGTGTTAATAGCTTTACATCCTGCTTGTAGTAAAAACCAGATCGTGTTTTCCCTGGGGACAGGGGAGTCACCTTTGTATCCTCAAAATCTTAGCACCACATCAAAATAAGTTAAGTGCACATGCATACGTGCACACATGCGCATGAACGCGTGTGTGCATGCACACACACACATACACACACACCCCAAAATAAAACTTTTTTTTTCCGAAACGGGATCTCTGTGTAGCCCTGGATGTCCTGAAACTTGTTCTGTAGAACAGGCTGTCCTCAAACTCAGCGTTCCTTTAGAGCTTCCCCCTGCCTCTGCCTCTAATCCTGAGTGCTGGAATAGAAGGTGCATGCCACCACCAACTAGCTAAAAACCTTCTCAGTAACAGCTCCTGGAAATTTTCTCAAGGAAGGAGGAAACTCTAGGCTGTATCCTTAAGCCACAGAGAGAATGGAGGAAGATACCACTTCCAGCACCCAAATGAGCCGCCTCAGGGCTTTGTGGAGCTTCAATAGGCAGCCATCCATGCAGCAGTCTCCCACCCCAGCCTCTCCCCTTTACTGCCGCATACCTAGGAAGCTGGCTCACAGAATCACTCTTCTGGTGTTTCTGTGCATCAGCTTACCCCACATGATGTAAAGCTTTCTCTAAAACATGTTTTATTAATGATTTGGTAGCTTCATGTATTTGGATCATATTCACCCCATCCTCCAAATCCACCTTTACCAGCTGAACCATCCTGCCAGCCTGATTGTTCTCACATATTTACACATATGGTTTGTATATGCTCAGCCCAGGGCGTGGCACTATTAGAAGGTGTAGTCCTGTGGGAGTAGATGTGGCCTTGTTGGAACAGGTGTGTTACTGTGGGTGTGGACTTTGAGACCCTCATCCTAGCTTCCGATCTCTCAGCTCCTCCTGCACGTTGCCTGCCTGAATGCTGCCACGTTCCCCGTTTTGATGATAATGGACTTTACCTAAAGGCCAGCCCCAATTAAATGTTGTCCTTAAAAGAGTTGCCTTGGGGGGCTGGTGAGATGGCTTAGCGGGTAAGAGCACCAATTGCTCTTCCGAAGGTCATGAGTTCAAATTCCAGCAACCACATGGTGGCTTACAACCACTCGTAATGAGATCTGTGTGTCTGAAGACAGCTACAGCGTACTTGTAGTAATTAAATAATAAATAAATCTTTAAAAAAAGAGAGAACATAGTTATTTAAAAAAAACTAACAACAACAACAACAAAAAAGAGTTGCCTTGGTCATGGTGTCTGTTCACAGCAGTAAAATCCTAAGACCATATATATATATGTGTGTGTGTGTGTGTGTGTGTGTGTGTACACCCGTATATACTATATATACACATATACTGTATGTATATACATATACACTGGATATATACAAACATATATACTGTATATAAATATATACTGTATGTATACACATATATACTGTACATATACATATATACTATATGTGTGTATGTATATATATATATACACACATACATATATATTCAGTTCTTTGAGAATTTTACTTGATGTGTCTTAAACATATCTGCTCTCTTCTCCCAAGTCCTTCTATATCTGCCCCTATTTCCCTACTGAACCACCTCTATATCCTCATGTTTTTAAAACCTTCTAATTTGTGCTGCTCATATACTATCTGGTGAGTGCATATCTATGACATGTAGTCTCCCTGTCAGGCTACACCCTTAAAGAAAACTGACTCTCTCTTGCCCAGTAGCTATCAATTGCTAACAGGTCCTCAACTAGGGACTGGACTTTGTGCCCACTTCCCTTCTCCATGCTGAACTTTTGGGTGGCTTGGATTTGCCGTTTTGAAAGTCCACACACCATTGCTTATATCCTGCCACCCCCATGACTGTCACCATCATCCCCTGCATGTCAGCAGCAGACGGATTTGACAGTCTTGGCATAAGAGGATTTTACCAACTGTATATTTCTCATAGTGAATAAAGTACTGGATCGTCCCAGCTGGCAGGAAACAAAAGAGGCTGTTCAATCTACTGAATACCAAACAAACAAACAAACAAGGAAATGGGTAGAATTTTAACAAACCATCAAAACACAATGTGATACAAATCTATGGAACAACCATATTACAAAGAATCTCAAGGCAATAATGGATGCCTAGAAAACACTTAAAACCTGTTGGTGTGAGCATTGGAACAGGGTCTGGAAAGAGACTTAGAATCAACAGCTAATCAAGTAACATATGGAACCCGTTTTATATTTGGGTAGTAAGTTTTATATTATATATCAAGCCTACGTTAACCTTTCTGTGCAGGGAGAATTTGGTGAAGCTAAAACCTGAGCAACAGGAGATTCTTGCGTGCGTCTGTGTGTGTGTGTGTGTGTGTGTCTGAGCTCACCACGTAGGCTAGGCTGGCTGGCCAGCAGGCCCCAGGGATAGGCCTGTCTTTGGTTCCTAAGCACTGGATTATACCACTGTGCCTCACCACACCAGCTTTCTCTCTGTTGTATGTACACAGCTGTCTTGCCTGCATGCGTATCTATGTACTATGTGTGTGCCTGGTGACTATGGAGGCCAGAAGGGGTCATTGGATACTGTGGAACTAGAGTGTCAGATAGCTGTGAGCTGCCATGCAGCTGTTGGAGATTGAACCCGAGGCTTCTAGAAGAGCAGCCAGTGCTCTTAACCACTGAGCCATCACTCAAGGCCTCAACATAATTTTTTTTCTTTTTTTTTACATAGTGCTGGAAATTAAACTCAGGTCCTCCAAGCAAGCTGCCTAAGCTATCTCCCAAACCCAACAAGGGAGTTTAGATCCTTTTTTTTCCCTTTAACAACTTCATCACTTAAAGAAAAAGTTAATAGTCAGAAGATGATGACTCTGGAGTTAAAAATCTGCTTGCTATGCCAGCAGATGACCTGAGTGCAGTTCTCAGGACCATGTGAAAAGCTGGTGCTGGACCTCACATCTACAGTCCTAACACTACTGTGGGAGACAGAGCCGTGAGAATTGGCTGGAAGCTTGCTTTCCAAAAATATGGAGAAACCCCATCTCAAAGCAAGGCAAAAGAAGAGAAACACCTCCCAAAGAGGGGCATTTGACCTCCACATGTGTGTGCTGTGTCCTCCCCCCCCCCTCTCTCTCACACACACACACACACACACACACACACACTAATTCTTTAACCCCATGCTATTGTTTTGTATCAATTACTCGGGCATCGCTTACATCCCTCTCTCTCACTATTTTCAAAGCCCCTAGCCTCTGTCTTTTAGTTAGGTACATGGGCACAAGAATGAAGCTCTAGCCCCAATTTGACCCAGTGACTGTATTCTCACTAATGACATCTGGTTAAAAGTGATGTGTACCGGGGAAGAAGCAAACATCTCTTTCTGATTCTGTCCCATTAAAAAAATGGAAACAAAGCAGTTATATGCTGGTCTGAGTGACAGTGACCCCTAGGGACTCAAATACTTGGTCCTCAGTTGGTGAAACTGGGAAAGATGAGGAGGTGTGGCCCCGATGTGTCACTGGATGAACCCGGAAAGTCTCCTGTCACCACCGCTCCCTGCTTCCAGTTCGTGGATTGGGATGTGAGCTCTCAGGGGAGCACAACACCACTCCTGCCGGCCTGCTCGCCTGTGGCTGTGCTCCCTGGCATGGTGGTGATAGATCCTACCCCTGTGGAACCATAAAGTCTGAATAAATCCTTCATCATGGCCGGTCATCACAGCAACAGAAAAGTAACTAAGACAAAAGTGAAACACTGGACCATTCAATGAGTATAACTGTAAGAAGGGCAAAATAAAGGGAAACGGGGCCTGGATCCCAGAGAGCAGTTAAGAGCAGCCATTTTCAATTTGAACCTTGGGTAAGTGGAAAGAAAACAAAAAGCTAATGCTTTGGATTTCTTTGATAGTATCCAGGCCTATATTCTAATTTTTATAGACCTCAAGGAGTTAGTTATTGTTTCTTAACATTAACACATCAACCGAGCAAACTGATAACTGATTCTACAGACGGCCCCGCATCTATTTCTACAGGAAAGGCTAGGTTGCTGGTGGAACTAATGTTTCCCATCAGGCAGCATTCGGACTTCCAGAGGCATGCATGTACACTGAGCACCAAGCAAAGCATAAAAGACAAATGATGTTAATTTTGTACACAAAGGTTCCTCGAAGCAAGGAAGGAGCACGCGATTATTGCAGGGAGCTTCCAAAAGAAAGGTTGGTGTTTTCAGAGCAAATGTTATTAGACTAATACTTCACTCTTGTCGATGCAGAAAACCTTTTTCATGTAATATGTGTTACAGGGCTTTGGTTTTACATGGTTGAAAATGCTTGTAAATGCTTCAATTGGTTTGGGAGCCTGTTATATCCCTGTGCTTTGAAACAGACATCTACCTACTTTTATAAGAATAGAAATCTAATACGGATCATACTTAATACCACTTGACCTCCGACCAAAGTCAAGGAAGCAGTCATTGTTGAGGTTTTTATACAAAAGAAGCTCCTGGCTTAGGGATTCTTATGGAAGAATAGGAGGAAGTATTGCAGGCCCCGAAGGGGATAGGAACTCCACAGGAAGGCCAACAAAGTCAACTAACCAGGGCCCTTGGGGTTCTCAGAGTCTGAACCACCAACCAAAGAACATTCATGGGCTGGACCTAGGCCTCCCCACACATACGTCGCAGATGTTCAGCTTGGTTTTCATGTGGGTCCCAAACAACTGGAATGGAGGCCATCCCAAAAGCTGCTGCCTGTATGCTGGATATGCTCTTCTAGCCGGACTGCCTTGTCTGGCCTCAGTGGGAGAGGAAGTGCCTAAACTCACAGAGATGAAGTGCCAGGGTGTGTGTGGGATACCTTAGAGGGAGGCCCTCACCGGCTCAGAGGTGAAGGGTAGGGGGTAGGGGAAGGACTGTGGGAGGGGGTGGCTGGGAGGGGGGCAGTGAGCAGAATGTAAAGTGACTAAGTAAAAAATAAAATTAAAAACAAAAACCAAAAAACAAAAGAAGCGCCTGAATAAAAATGCCAAGCACTCATGATTTATGGTGGCAATAGGGCAAGACAGGTGACCCACAAAACAGAATTATCCCAAGAAACCTATTTTAAATCACTGAGTACAATTTCGCTGCAACTGTGAAATAGTTTCTATAAATGGGGATATACAACTAAACTAAAGTCGTCTTAAATAATAGAGTAAAATCAGTGAGTGCTATCCACATAGAACATAACATAGGAGACACAGCTGCTGACTGCATTGGAACATGAGTGTATGAGTCCTTAGAGCTTGAAGATTAAGAGCTTCCACCTCCTGTGAAGCCAGAAGACAGACAGACAGGCAGGCAGGCAGACAGACAGACAAACCAATAGACACGTGATGCACATATACACACATATGACCAAGGTGACAATGACAGAAGCCACTACCAAGCATTGAAGCGCCCTCCGCTAGAGACTAGTCAGCAGAGGACCAGGAGGGCAGCTTACAAACAGTACCTGTCTGCCCATCAGGAGCATAGGAGCATAGGAGCATAGGAGCATTCCAGTTAGACATTGTCAAGGGCCATGTGGGAAGAAGCCCTTCTGAATCAGATATATCACTGTGGAGTAAGGAAACAGAGAGAGCTTTAGGAAAGAGGACGACCCTGAATGGACTGAGAAAGACACTAAGATTCCAGTTAGATGGTGGAATGGCATACATGCATATAGACATAAGAGAGCTCTAAAACAGATAATTCATCAGCCAGTGAAGATAGATTCTTCAGTTAGAGAGTCCATTTGTCCACATAGCACCAGCTGCTAATATCACTCAGGTAGCTTGCCAACTAGTTTGGGTACCAGAAAATACCTTCCAGAAGACATTAACTTCTTTAATGAAAACAAAGTATTCCCCAGAGAGTGGATAGGCCGGGTCAGCTGAGCTCCAGGCCTGAAGGTCCTTTTCATGTGACTCTCCATATCTGCTAACACACTAGTCAGTGTGCACTGTGAATCTGAAGGAGTAATATGATATGTGGCATTTTTAAACCTTAGCGGCTCAAGAACTCTCTTTTAAAGAAAGTACTACATGCTAATATGTTAGCAATATTGACAAATCTTGGCTTACAGAAAATGGTTCAGGAAGTACTACTTAGTGGTACTGAATCCTTCCCAAGAAAGTGGAATCTGCTTTTAAATTCTAATCCCATTATTGTAGGGCCAAGGGAGCTTGGGCATGTCATTTCTCCTACTTAAAAACAAATCCCTGTGTCAATAAAATGTTAGAATAAAACACTGAGAATCTAAACATGTCTAGCAGATGGTACTGTTAAGAAATTAAAAATAAGCAACTAGTAGTATTTGATGGTCCTTGATTTTAAAGCTAGAGTCTGGCTCCATACTTGAGTGGAAGTGACTAGGCCAACCTGTAATAGCAGTGGAAAGAAAGCATGGTGAATATTGGGTGTAAAATGAGACTTACAGGGCTGGAGAGATGGCTCCGTGGTTAAGAGCACTGACTGCTCTTCTGGAGGTTCTGAGTTCAAATCCCAGCAACCACATAGTGGCTCACACCCATCTGTAATGAGATCTGATGTCCTCTCCTGGTGTATCTGAAGACAGCTACAGTGTACTTACATATGATAAATAAATCTTTTTTAAAAATGAGACTTACAGATGTAGAAAGAGCCAGTGAGAGAGCCTGGTTATAGAGAGTTGTTTAACAGGCATAAGACCTTGGGTTCAATCCCTAGTATCACAAATAATAGCTACATAGGTGGATGGATGGTAGATAAGATAGAAAGACGAGAGATGATAGGATAGATAGATAAAGACTTTGAAGACAGAGCTCCATGGCTGTGTAGCACGGCACTAGTTTTGTTTCTAAATATTTACACTATAGAGGAAAATGGTTCATAAAAATCCCAGTAGCTGAGGTTAACTCAGGAGAAAGGAAAGAGGGGCAATGGGAATCAGACTAAATAAAGAGTAAAGTCACATCGTCAGCCTCCTAACTGAGCGCCCTGCAGTGACTCCAATCTCAACACCAAATCACCGTGCAGAGGTGACAGCTCCTCAGAGTTCCAAGGACCCCAAGTCAAAGTTCAGTGTGGTCTACGGTTAGGTGAAGAGGTAGGAAGAGAAAGTGAGTCAGTGACTTCCATAGACAAGGCTTGCCCAGCTCTCCTTTGATCCCTTTCCCTTTCCTTTGTCTGGCTGACTGCTGGTGTGGCCGTTAGCACCCAGCTCTAGAAAGTCTTAAAACCCCCTGTAAGTCCTATACAATCTAGAGTCCTGCCTAAGTACTTCTTAAAGGGGTGGACGAAAATAATTTTCAAACGTATATACACATGACAATTTAGTATGTGTGATTCCAACACCCAGGCCTTTCTTTTCCCCTCTGTCTGTTCTTTCTTTTTCTTCCCTTCTCTTCGGTGCCCTCTTCCTTTCAAAGCACCTCAATACTAAGCTGACATTTTGAAGGCTCAGTTTAAGAAAGAATACACAGCCCAAATTAAAACATTTCTACTATAAAACTCTCTATAAGGCAGTCCATAAAGCAGTTTGTATAGTGTGATATATAGGCTGGCATTAAGTAACGGTTCTGGAAATCTAGTGCAGAGCTAGCTAGCTATCTCTGGATAGTTATACAGGTGACTTCTAGTTTCCTGCTTGCTTTCAATAATAAACAAAATTTACTTCTTGAAAATCATTCATTTTAAAATTAAAAAGTAGTTTTTTCTTTCTTTCCTTTTTTAGAACACTGGATCATCAAAGGCCATAACTACTTTCAAGGTAAAGGTCTAGCACAGAAGACAATATTCAGCTCCCTGTTTCTTAAAATTTAAGAGAATGACTTTAACAATGAGTTTGAAAACGTAACTATTTTCCCTTGAACCTCTGTACAAATTATTATTCTTGCAGAAGAAGGAAGCAAAAGAAAAGAAGGAAGCCAGGTGGATGGGCTTGGGGTGCCTAATCTTAGGATGTAGTAGATGCAGGAAGATAGAGTTCAAGGCCAGTATCTTCTACATGGAGAGGCCAGCCTGGGTTCTAGGAAAGCCCACACAAGAAAGAAAAAAAGAAAGATAGAAAGAAGGAAAGAAAGAAAGAAAGAAAGAAAGAAAGAAAGAAAGAAAGAAAGGGAGAAAGAAAGGAAGGGAGAGAGAAGGAAAGAGAGAGGAAGGGAAAGAAGGGAGAGGAAGAAAAGAAGAAAGGAAGAAAGAGAAGAAGACAGAGGAGGAGGAAAAAGAAGAGGAGGAAGAAAGGGGGGGAGGAGAAAAGGGAGGAGGAGGAAGAAAGGGAGGAAGAGGAAGGAGGAAGAGGGGGAGGAGGGGGAGGAGGAGGAGGAGGAGGAGGAGGAGGAGGAAAAGAAGCTGTTGAAAGAAAACTGCCATATGTAAAATTGTATGTTAAGTCCTGTAAATCCTGTCTTGGATGTTCTGGTAAACCCACTAATAAAACCTCAGGACCTTACTATAAAGTGAATTTTTCATCTTCTTTGCAGATGGGAAAAGCAAGCTCAGAAAAGATAAAGAACGAGGGTAAGCTGATAAAGTTATTAACAGTGACTGTGCCACATTTTAACTCTGTCAGTGTCCATGTATGCTTTAACTACACGACATCAGCCTTCATGTTCTTAATCCACCAGCTGTCAGCTTGTAAGGAAAACTAAATGCAAATAATTTCCTCGCCATATTTAATATTTGTGGGGGCTAACCTGTCTAGTTACTGACCCAATCATTTTTAAGAGAAAGAACATGCATGAATAGTAGACCCCTCCCCATCCCCACTGCCCATTTTCCTACACCCAATTCCATTTCAAATGACTGCCCTAAGGCTGGCTGTGATGACACGTCCTTGACATCCTAGGATTCACGAGGGGGACTCCAACAGGAGGATCAGAAGTTCCAGACCAGTCTTAGCTACAGAGTCAGGTCCCACTGCAGGAAATAAGGCAGCAAGACAACAAAGACCAAATGACTGGCATGAAGCAGCGGGTTCGGAATGACACGACGAACTCTCCTTCCTAAGACTGAGAGCTCATTCTCCATACCCTAACCCAGTCCATAATCAAAGAGTTGGATGTAACCGCCCGCCCGAAGAATGAATGGTTTGATTTAATTATGGGCGTGTTTGAGTCTTTCAAAGTCTCAGCCAAATGGTGACAAGAAAGGTACTGGAATATCACGTGGCTCTCAACCATGACCTTGCTATGTCTCCTGAACTTCAAGAGTGCTCGTTTCTCTTGATCGAATAGCATCCAGTTCCCATCAGAGAAACTAGTACAGCTCACAGAGCAGAAAAACTGAGGCCAGTCAGCTGTGAGGCTTACTCAAGGGAACAACAAGCCTTTGCCCAGCAGCAAAAGACACGTTCTGATAACTCACTCAACATTATAAATTTAGTATTCCTGAGCGGCAGGTCCGTTTGGATGAATATCAAGTGCATTCAAATCATTAGACTAGCAGAGACTGGAAGCATTCAGCGGTAGCAGAAACATCAAATGAATATAGGACAAAGCTTTATAAGATGAGGGATTTCTGTCAATGAACTAACTAGAGCAACCAAAAAAACCCTAACTCACACTTTTCCAAAATGCTTGCATTCCCTAAAATGAACTTCTCTAGTTTTCTTTGGAGACACTGGTCTGTTCCCGTAATAGTAAGTTAAACATCCAAGGGACTGTCCTTTCTGGATCCCAGACACTACCGACGACACCACTTGCCTTCACATACAGGGAAATAGGGCTGTGCACACAGCAGCACACCTTCAGAAGCAGCGAGGTGAGTCTAAATCAACCCACCTACTCTGAACAGGTGAAGCCACAGTGGCTTCCATCGATGCTGGGCATTTCACGTGTGCTCTGCTTCACCTCAGACTAAAAGGGGCACACTTTTGTGTTGGTTGATATTTTATGGGTGTCTGTAGCCAATATGTGCTTACATGTACATATGCAATACCCCAAATAAAGGCTGGATGTCAGTAATGGCTCATGGGTCTGCAAAAGAAGTGGCTCTGATAAATCTCTAAACTGGAATACAGTAGAAGTAAATCAGAAACTTTATTTAATAAGACAGTGTATTTTCTGATCTTTCTGTGCTCTTTAAGATACAGTTACTAAGAAAAACAGTGGCAAATGGACCTATGCTTAAAGAGCTGACAGGGGGATGGGCCTGGGCAGGGGGTGGCAGGAGGAGAGAAGCCAATTCAACAGTGGTGCTAAGCTTCCAGAATGCCAAGGCTTCAAAGTTCCAGCACGACTATTCTAAGTCAGTTTTAAAAGATATTATCAGGAAGACAATCTACTTAGAAATTTAAATTTGATTTGATTTTCATTGCTGCGTATGTGAGGCGGTTTAAAATTATACCCTTGTCAACCCAGGAAAACCCACAGTTCTTTGACAAAAAGGATTTGTGTAGGAAAAAAAAATCCGCCTCCGACCTTTCACCAATTCATAGTCAACCCTTGACTCCATCCTCACACAACTGTGGTTTTCACAGGATGAAGAGGCCTCTGAAAACTACTGGTGTGTGTGTGTGTGTGTGTGTGTGTGTGTGTGTGTGTGTGTGCATGTGTGTGTGTTTGAAGCAGGATGTGTGCGAGCAGTAGAATGTGGAGGGAATGCAGAAATCACATACAGTAAAACTTGAAAAAGGTTCATTATCTTCAATTTTAGAAATGAATTTCATTCTCTCATTAGCACTGGTTCATGAGCAGAGTTATAAGGTTCAGTTATCTTTAATTAAAAAGAATCAGGGAGAGAGACGGGGGAGGGATAGAGACAGAAACAGACAGAGAGACAGAGTCTGACACAAAGACAGAACTGGATATATTCAGAAAATGTACTTCTCTGTGTCTATGTTTGGCAATTGTGAGCAAGCTAGCTAGGCTCTGAACTCAGGGGCACACTGTGCCCAGATGGCAGGCCTAGATGTTCTACCTCATACACTGCACACCTCCACTACACGTCGGCCCTTGAAAGAATCTTTCTCACATTTTATACCCACTGTCCCCCAAAGAAACTGACCAGCCACTCAAGGGCAGGAAGGAGGAGACAAAGAAGTAGCTAGCTAACCAAATGGCAGCTCTTCTCATGAATACTGAGGGACCAACAGGGAAGATGTTTCAAACCATTCGAAAACAAAAACTACACCGAATAAATACATATTATCTTTGCTATATCTCAAAAAAGGATTTATGCCTTATCATTATTTATAAAAACTACCTTCCTCACTTTCTGTATTTTACCAGGTCTTAATAACATACATGAGACATACTTCCTTTTAAATACAAGTGCGGTTATGCAAGCTTAAAAGTGGATGTAAATCAGAATGTGTCAAGCCATTCCCTTGATCTTTAGAATGTGATTACTGCCAATATACATATACAAGGAGTGTGTGTGTGTGCATGTGTCTGTGGGGTGGGGTGGGTGTGTATGTGTAAGTGGAGGGAGAGACGGGGGTGGGGTGGGGGGGAGGAATGGGAGGAGCCTGCCTCAATGCACACATCAAATGGAGTGCACATGGAGGTCAGCGTAGTATCAGGTGTCAGTCCTTGCCTTCTACCTGCTTTGAGTCAGTCTCCTGCTGGCTGGCCCATGCTTTGGAGGGCTTCTGCCTGCTTGCTGTCTCACCCTAAGGGAACTGGGATTAAGAAATGACTTGGGCTCTATGGCACTTGGCTTCCCAGGGATCTGGGGATTCAAACTTGGGACCTCATGACTGCACAGCAAGCACTTTTCCCACTGAACCATTTCCCCAGCCCTATAAGGAAGATTTGAGCCTTCACTTTTTTTGCTTAGCGTAACTAGTTAATTGAATAGAAGTCAAGGATAATATAAGCGTCTCTTATGAACCATGATTGTACTACAGTGAATCTATTCATTAGACTCTGGCTGGGATTTTCTTCAGCGGAGTCAGGGGAATAGCTTGCATTGTTTCTGTGATAGTAATTAATGGAAAACAAAATGAACCTGTGTTTATAGAAATCTCTTCCAATTTTCAAGTATAACACTGGAAAAAAAAACCAACCCGAGAAGAACCACATGGCATATAAATATTTAAGCCTGATATTTCACACTTTGTGCATCAAGGTTTGCGAAAGGGTGTGGTATTTTTGTCCCTGCAGATTGATACTGCCCTTCAAAACTGTACTCTGCTTTCATGAACCCTGCATTTAAGATACAAATGTTACGTGTGCTATATTTCGAGTCTAAATGTTGGCTACAAGAAGAATAGGAGCTATTGGTTCACACAGAAAATGTATTTCTTCAAAATACTAATACTTATCCTCTTTTAAATAATACTATCCTCTTTTAGAAGAGAGGATTTTAGAAAGTTATTTGTTAAACATGTTATTTTTCCTTTACCACCATCATTTATCTGAACTGTAGACAAATTTAATTGCCAGCTATAATAGAAACACCTTCTCAGACAGATACTGGCCTTAGACTTTCCTCGGAGACCATCGTACAAAGACACACAATTAATTAAACGACACACGTGCATGTTCCTGCTCTAGCTATCTATAGCTTAAATGCTAAACAAGATTTCAGCTTACTCAAGTCCCCAGACTTGGTGATCTTTCAGTCTAAAAAAAAACCGAAACAACCATCACAGTAGAAAACTCGTAATGTACAAAGTCCTAACAGCTCAGTCATTTCTATTCCGCTATTCTAAAAAGCACTCTGCAGGCATTTATTCTACATCATAATGGAGAACATATTTGCCAGAAACCTAATGGACTTTTTATTCATTTTAAATCATCCTGGCAAGAATTAGTAGATGCTGGAATGGGGTGGGGGTGTTAAATGAATTCTTTCAAAAGAAGAGATGTAAAACCTCTCAAACAAGATTGTAAAGAAAACGAGTGCTAAGACTTACATAGCTTACCTTGCTGTATTAGAGATTAAAAGATTAATTCTCAAGGATTAGTTGAATTTTAAAAAGCATAATAATCAAATTATCTAAAAAAAAAAGTTGCATGGAAAAATGCTGAGTTTGCCACAGGAAAAAATTTACAGAGGTGATAGATATTTCAGCCACTGCAAATCAGCACAAGAGAACCTTTCTCCTGGGACTAAGGCTAGGGCTGCGACTGAGTTGGCACCGTGACTGCCAAGTATGCACAGAGCCAAGCCGGGTTTGGTCCCCAGCACTATATGAACCAGGTGTGGTGGCATGCCTGTAAGCTTAGCACTCAAGAGTCATAGGGAGGAAGACCCGCACTCAAGACCATTGTCAGCATTCAGACCAAGGTGAGGTTTGTAAGATCCTGTCTTAAAACCAGCAAAAATCCAATGCAAAATATACCCCAGACAAGTTTTGAATCGGCGGCACGAAGTGTGTCTCTTATACCTGTACAGGCTGCTGTTGACAGAGAACTGCAGTACAATATAATATATTGTAGGGTACATTTTTCTAGGGGAAAGAAGTCTTCGCTCACAAATGCATACCTTTCCATGGCAGTGGTAAAGAGACTCACCTTTTTAATTGGCTTAACCTCAGCAGGCTGTAAATGTTTGTGTAACTGACTATGAACTACAAATCTAAAAGAATTAGGATGCATTTGGGGTTCTCTCTTGTTATGTCCTATACCCGAAC
Source organism: Mastomys coucha (assembly GCF_008632895.1). Taxonomy (NCBI): domain Eukaryota; kingdom Metazoa; phylum Chordata; class Mammalia; order Rodentia; family Muridae; genus Mastomys; species Mastomys coucha. The sequence continues at coordinate 197,445,924 of NW_022196905.1, forward strand.
ATCCTCACAGGCAGCTGTAAACGTATACACCGGCCTGAGCCACTTCAGTGTACTGATGGTCAACTGTCATCCCAGAGTTAGATGGCTGTACTGTTGGTCAGATACTAGATCCCAAAATACATGTACATGAGGGGCTGGAGAGATGACTCAGTAATTAAGAGCACTCGCTGCTCTTCCACAAGGACTGACGTTTAACTCTTAGCACCCAAGGCTCACAACTGCCTGTAGCTCCAGCTTCGGGGGATCCGATACTCTCTCATGTCCCCTAGGGCACCCACACATATACCTGTGTACATGCATGCACAAAATCACACACACACACACACAAACCCCTAATATATATAAATATATGAACATAGATTTCATATATATATGTATGAAAACCTTCTTTAAATGTATATGAATATGTACTTCAAACTCAACAGGATTTTTTTTTAATGTAGAGTATATTAGTAAATAATGTTGGGCAAAGGCCGGGCAGTAGTGGTGCATGCCTTTAATCCCACTTTTAGGCTGGGTCCTTCCCATATCAATTAAGGCCAGTGTTTCTCCACCTTTTTAATGCTGTGACCCTTAGACACTGTTTCTTATACTGTAGTGACCCCCCACAACCACATAATTATTTCGCTGCTAATTCACAACTGTGATTTTGTTACTGTTATGAATCATAATATAAATACATATCTGATATTTGGGATAGCTGATGGGGGGTTGAGACCTATAGGCTGGGAACTGTTGATTGAGACACCTAAGATAACACCTGGTAGACAAACCAATATGTCAAGCCGGGCAGTGGTGGTGCACACCTTTAATCCCAGCACTTGGGAGGCAGAGGCAGGTGGATTTCTGAGTTGGAGACCAGCCTGGACTACAGAGTGAGTTCCAGGACAGCCAGGGCTACACATAGAAACCCTGTGTTGAAAAAACAAACAAACAAACAAACAAACAACCCATATGTCAACCTAATCTAGGCAATCCCTCATTGAGACTCTCCTCCCTTGTTAGTTTAGTTGACAAAACTCCAGGCAGTTTCCCTGTGAATGGCTATTTTATACCAAGCTCTCATGGAAGGCACACACAGTGTGTAAGCATGTAAGCATACTGTAAGATGATTTCATAAAAGCAATACAAATGGGGCCCAAGAGAGATGGCTCAGTAGTTAAGAGCACATGCTGCTCTTGCAGAGGACCAGAGTTCAGTTCCTAGCACAGGATCTGATGCCTTCTTCTGGCCTCTAGGGAACTAGGTACACACACATGCACATAAAACATTCCTGATGCACACGCGCATGTGTATGCACAAATACCCTTTAAAAATTCTACAAATGTTAAAATTACGTCTAAGCCAAACAATTATTAAGTATGTAAGCTTGCTACAGGAGAGAGCATCATACCTCATGGGCTACATGTATCCTGAAACTCAAAGAATCAATAAAAATTAAAAGGTGAAAAAAAAAATGATGAGAGCATCGATTCTCTTGCAGAATTGTTCCCAGTAGTGTGTGATTTAATTTTAATTCACCAGTTTAAAAAAAAAATCTTGGTAATAACAAATTCCAATTGCTTTGCTTAGAAGCCTATTAGCAGACTAGTTGGTATTGATAGAGTACTGCAGTTAATTGTGCCTTCCAGATTTGAGAAGCAGGGCTACTCTGCAGCAATCCCATAAACTTAATTAGATAATGCAAAGTTAATTTTTTCCCTCAAGTCTCGGTGTGCTGGTTCTTAGATTCGGTGAACTGAAGCAGGTTTCCCTGTTGGCATGTCAAATGCTTCTCCCGGTGATGTTCCAAAGCACTCCGAAGGCTGGGGAGCTCGAGGGGAATGTATAATGGGGCAGGAAGAAGAGCATTTCTCATTTCGAAATAGTCAGGAGTCTTAGCAAATGAAGTTAACTGCGAGTTAGTTCTTCCTCCTAACTAAAGGACTTAGGAAGCCCTGGGTAGCTGGTGTTCAAGTTGTGTGCTGCTCTCAAAGCTCACAAGGACTAAGTTAGCATGACACGGTAAATCTCATCTTGATAAACAGAATGCTATATGAGAATTCCCCTCACCCCCAAAAACCAGACTGCTGAAATGCTGAGCCCAGTTTTCCTACTCTGCGTCTCCGCCTTTACATACACATTGGCCAAATGGATGTAGGAGATACTAACAATTGGCCTAATATCCTTGGCATCAAACTTCTTTTCTAACTGAAAAATTAAAATGATTTTTTTTAGACAGCTTTAAAAGTCATAGGAGTTCTGAATGAAAAGCACAAATGCCTAATATACATTATCATAACATTTAGTCTATGAATTATCACATTCTTACAACTACAGACTACATATCGACTTAGAAAACATGTGCATGTCTATACATACACAACAGTTTTCAGGGGGATGTAGGCACTTTATTGGATACAACCATTATACAACCTCTATAATTGTAAGTAGAATCTTTCTAACAATCCTCCAGTGCCTCTACGTATTTCCTGGAATGAATTTCTTACCACTTCAGCTTCTTCATGTGAGCCAGTTTTCAAGTCTTGCTATTTACTGAGATTTGCTGAAGATGTTGCACAAGCCCTCCCTCCCTCCCTTGGCTAAAACACTACAGGTTGCTTTACTGGGAGGCGGGGTTTTCCCCACCGCTGCCATGTGTCTACTGATGGCCCTTAAGTTACCGTTTCCACGCTTCTGGGAGAGCACTACTCTGCTGTAGTCTTGAAGTCATCATCAGCACCCTCTTCTCATCCCCTCAAGCACTCATCCTCCCCTCGAGCAGGTCTACTCCTGTAATGTCACTGTGCTTTCCATCTGTGTGCCCCTCTCCTGGGTAAGCCTCATCCTAGCCTACAGACGATAATCTCCTACTAGCATTTAGGCTGCACTCTGTTTCCAGACTTTTCCTTGCCCCTCAGCTCTGACCATACGTATCATTCAGTCTCTCGAGACTCATTTCTGCAGGGTCTCAAAGACTGGCCGTGATCTTTCATGTTTGTAAACACTTTGTTCCTGGGTCAGTAATATGGTGTATCCCACTTGTTCCCCTTTAAAACGAGCACTGTGCTAACAACCAGCTCCAATTAATCTAGTTGCCGGTTCTCTGAGATCCCACAAGCCTTGGTGGGGTCTGCTAATACAGTTCTTATCTCAGCTGCTGCAGCTGTTTACATCTGGCTGGCAAATTTGTCGCACGGGTGTGTGTGTGTCATTTTATTTATCTAAAACCACTGCTAGCAACCGAGCTAGTCGGAGAGAGTCATCTGTTTATCCTGCAACCTGGACACTTGAAAGGGAAAGGGTGGCTGAAGGACAAAGAATAGAAACTGAAACCATCATTTAATAGCAGACCACTGACCTACATAGCAGACAAGTGCTCTGACCACATCTGTAAGTTCATCAAGTTTATACAACTTCAAATGGAGACACCCCAGCTGCACTCTCTATTTCTCAAAACAAGACAGCTTCACTCCAAACTTGGGGATTTTGCATTTCCTGTTCCCTCTACCTGGAACGCACTTGCTTCAGATTCACAAGGCAGAGGGCTAATATCCAATGTATACAAAGAACTCAAGAAGTTAAACTCCAGAGAACCAAATAACCCTATTAAAAATGGGGTACAGAGCTAAACAAAGAATTCTCAATTGAGGAATACTGAATGGCTGAGAAGCACCTAAAGAAATGTTCAACATCCTTAGTCATCAGGGAAATGCAAATCAAAACAACTCTGAGATCCCACCTCACACCAGTCAGATTGGCTAGGATCAAAAAATAGAGGACAGCAGATGCTGGAGAGGTTGTGGAGAAAGAGGAACATTACTTCATTGCTGGTGGGATTGCAAACTGGTACAACTACTCTAGAAATCAGTTTGGTGGTTCCTCCGAAAATTGGACATAGTTCTACCAGAGGACTCAGCTATACCACTCCTGGGCATATACCCAGAAGATGCTCCAACATGTAATAAGGACATATGCTCCACCATGTTCATAGCAGCCTTATTTATAATAGCCAGAAACTGGAAACAACCCAGATGTCCCTCAACAGAAGAATGGATACAGAAATTGTGGTACATCTATACAATGAAGTACTCAGCTATTAAAAACAACAAATTTATGAAATTCTTAGGGAAATTGGATGGATCTGGAAAATATCATCCTGAGTGAGGTAACCCAATCACAAAAGAACACACATGGTATGCACTCTCTGATAAGTGGATATTAGCCCAGAAGATCAGAATACACCAAGAAACTCAAGAAGTAAGACCAAAATTGGAGCAGAGACTGAAGGAAGGACAATCCAGCCTGATATAGCTGTCCCCTGAGAGGTTCTGACAGTGCCCAACTAATACAGAAGTAGAGGCTCACAGCCATCCACTGAACTGAGTAGAGTCCCCAATGAAGGAGCTAGAGAAAGGACTCAAGGAGCTGAAAGGTTTTCAGTTCCTTAGAACGAACAACAATATGAACTAACTAGTATCCTCAGAGCTCCTAGGGACTAAACCAACAACCAAAGAGTACACATGGTAGGACTAATTGCTGCAGCAGCATATGTATAGCAGAGGATGGCCAAGTCGATCATCAATGGAAAGAGAGGCCCTTGGTCCTGTGAAGGTTCTATGTCCCAGTGTAGGGGAATGCCAGGGCCAGTAAGCAGGAGAGGGTGGGGTGGAGAGCAGGGGGAGGGGGAGGAGGAAACAGGGATTTGTTCTTGTTTTTTGTTTTTTTGGTTTTTGTTTTTGTTTTTGGAGGAGAAACTGGGAAAGGAGATATCATATGACATGTAAATAAAGAAAATATCTAATAAAATTTTAAATAAATAAATAAATAAAAATAAAATAAAAAGATTCACAAGGCAGGCTTAAAATCATTCCTGTGCTTCAGCTCCATCTTTTTCATGACCATCCGTCCCGAAGGATCCTCTGCATTCATTCATGCAATCCGGTACTGCATGGAGTTTGTCTGAAACTGTCCTGCTATTGTTTTCAGATCACCCTTTCAATATGCACCCTCTGAGCATGTTAAAATCAGAGGTGAAGGGCAGTGTTCAAGTCTAAATGTGGAGCGTCCCATGTATCCGGGGCTTGCTTGGCTAGCAACCGAGCAACTGGGGGCTGAATGAATCTGAGGGTTCGGTGGATGAAATCCCTGTCAAATACACAACATGGTGGCAATACTTGGAGGTAGGACCTAGACAGGGAAACAGAGCAGTGGGTCAGGCCCTTCAGGACCGTATGTTGCTCTCCTACCTGTATTGCCATCCACTTGCTGCTTTCTTGACAGCAGTGTGAGCTAAGTCTCCTCTATCTGCTTTCCCTTCCATGACACTGAAAGTACTGAAGTTGTGAACCAAAACCAATCCCGCTTCCTCGTTGAGCGTAGGTATTCTGTCAGTGATGAAAATACTGAGATCCTGACTCTCAAGTTAGAACACTTGTGAGTAGACACTACTGCTTGCTAAGGGAACAATCCTGAGTACAGGGTTCACTGCAGCAGCTTCGTCGACAGAGCTGGGAAAGCTCAAGCTGGTATTCGAAGGTTGTCACAGCCTACAGTATAACACAGCCTATAGTATAGAATATCCATGCCTGATCCATAATGAGAATCCAATACATGTTAGCCACGGTTGCTACTACTTAATACTGTGTAGCAAGGCCAATGCCTAGAGAGGTAGAAAGCATGTAGTAGACATTTCGTAAATATTTGAAATATCCATAGAGTAAGAGTTGATATGCAAATGTCACCATCTCCTCAATCTCACTTCAAAAGACTCCAAAAAGCTACTCTAAATATTAAATCAATAAAACCCCGCCCAGTTCCGTAGCCCCTCATTCAATTCCCTTCAAAATGTGGTCAGAACTCCCTTCTCCAATCATATCCCACCATTCTTCATCAATAAAAGATGATATACTTTCCGGTCTCACTGTATTCATCTAGTCTAGAACATTCTTTCTTGCCTCTCTACCTGATCTAATCCCACTGACATTCACAGCTATCTAAATGCTATGCTTTTTGTTTTTCCTCTCAACTTTCACCTAACCTAGTACACAGATCCTTTTTGTGGCTGCTACATTGTCACATAGTTCATCACTCTTAGAAAAGGTCTAATATCCTTGACATTTCTACATCTCCATAGTACAGCCCAGGGGCACACAGAAAGGCTTCAAATGGAAGATGGAGGTAAGGAGATGTTAAGAGGCCTAAATCAATCTCTCTCTCTCTCTCTCTCTTTCTCTGTCTCTCCCTCTCCCTCTCCCTCCCCCTCCCCTCCCCCTCCCCTCCCTCTCCCTCCCTCTCCCTCTCCCCTTCCCCCCTCTGTCTGTCTGTTTCTCTCTCTCTCACATACACACACACAGAGGCACAATTTATTATTATAGACATTACTATGTGGCTATCAGGACAAGCCTTTAAAACGTCTTTACTATGTCTCAGCTTACTACCTTCTCTGTTATATACCATCTCCAACTCCTACAGCAACGGATAAGGTTTAACAAACACTCAAGGTTATAGAAACAATGGCTAGATGGGTGTCATGTCATGTATATTGTAGCAAGAGACGAGGGGTGTGGACAGAGAGGTATTAAGATTGACATATGAGAAAAACCAGTTGGCAGAGAAGAACCGGACACTCTTCCCCACCTGAGCTACAAGGCAACAGGCAACATGTGAGAGAAAAAGCTCGTAAGATGCATGCTTAGGAGAAGGTGCGTGCTGTGGAGAGAGGTAATGGTTAGAGCTTCCACGGGGCAGAGCTTCTGAGCGTCTGTCCCAGCTCACCAGCCTGTTCCAGCCCATTCCAATCTCCAGGAGTGCCTTTTCTTTTTCTTCCCAATAAACTTCCCATTTCTCTCCTTACTTGTCTGTCCTTGATCCAATCCCCACCAGTCCCAGAATGCCTGGAAATCTCAGTGGATGCCTTTCATACTCCTAGCCCCACTTATTACAATAGCAGTGGCTCCCAATTCCTCCTAAAATAAGCTGTTAACATTAATAGACACTCCACTTTTCCACCTTTCCTCTCTTGTACTTTCTATCATTATCTATCTATCTATCTATCTATCTATCTATCTATCTATCTATCTATCTATCTACCTATCTATCTATCTATCTGCTCTATTCATAGCAGCCTTCAACTGCCCAAATCTAGATTCTTTATTTCGCTACTTTTCTTTTGTCAGATTACATTTTCAACCTTTAGGAGTAAGAATTAGCATTCAAAATATGAACAAAGACAATTATCTACTTTGAAGCTGAATGATCATAATTTCCCTGCACTCAGCTCGTCACATTCTGCTGACCAACTAATATTTTTTTCTTTATGCATAACTACTAAGTTAAAATTTGCAAACGGTTGTTCACTAGTGGTGCCAATTGAAAAATTGCTTTCCATTCCCGATGCATGCCTTTCTCTTTCGCCAATTTACTTCAGCCTGACATACTTCGGTTTATACAGACGTCCACCCCTACCTCTCTCTTATCTCCCATTCCACATGGCTGGCCTACCAGACAAAGGAGTGATCCAAATCCAACCACTGTTCAACAGTTCCCATTCCTTCTTTACTGAAAAAGGACACACTCCACGAATCGTAATTTTTAAGCCTTCTCCACCAATTGTTACTAACAAAACATTTGGTGCTGGTTAGGTTTTTGTTTGTCAACTTGAACATCAATCGAGAAAATGCCTCCATCAGATTGGCCTGCAGGAAAGTCTATGGGGGTGTTTTCTAGATCGCTGACAAATGTGGTGTGGGAGCGCAGTTCACTGTGCGGCTCCTGACTGTGGGAGGCAGAAGTGAAGCAGCTGACCGTGAGCCAGGAGAACAAGCCAGTCCACAGTCTTTCTCCAACATTCTACTTCAGTTTCTGCCTCCAGGCTCTTGCTTTGACTTCCCTCACCGATGGAGTATATAAAGTGTATCAAAGTGTAAGCCGAAATACACCCTTTCCTCCCCAAGTTGCTTTTGGGCATGGTGTCTACCACGGAATGGAAAACAGAGTAGGCCACAGTTCTTTGAGGTGCCCTCTTGTCGTTTGCTTATACGGCTACTGGATTGAAGGACAGCTTGGTTTCTTTAGTTTTGTTTTTGTTTGTTTGTTTGTTTGTTTGCCAGAGAAGAGAACGCGGACTTGTACTTGGTATCCTATGAGCAGCCTCTATAAAGCCTAAGTGGGAAAGGAAGGAACATCTGAAAGCAGGTGCTACCCAGCCTAAGACCATTCAGTAGAGAGCCTGCCCACAGAACCAACACATACAGCAATGGGGTGGGGGGCGGGGGGAATCTACCAAAGAAATGCTTGGACTTAGAGGGACCAGCCCTCACTTTGTTATTTA
>NW_022196905.1:197454245-197454466 GCF_008632895.1 Mastomys coucha
AAAAAAAAAAAAAAAAAAAAAAAAAGAATTCAGTATCCTCTGTAAATTTAGCACCAAGGAAAGAGAGACAGAGACAGACATAGAGCGAGACAGAGAGAGGGGTTATGATTAGGAAACAAGAATTCTGCCTCTGAAATACTCAGTATTCTGAAGCTTTTAAAAAGGTTTTTCTTTCCCTCTCCCTCTCCCCCCCTCCCCCCTCTCCCTTCCTCCTCCCTCTC
>NW_022196905.1:197454705-197473913 GCF_008632895.1 Mastomys coucha
TCCCTCTCCCTTCCCCTCTCTCCTCCCCCCTCCCCCTCTCCCCCTCCTCTTCCCTCTCCCTCTCCCCTCTCTCTCCTTCTCCCTCTCTCACACACAAACACACACACAAATGCTTTTGGTAATCTATGAACTCAGATGTCTGAGACTTAATAACCCAGGGCTTCTATTCCCATGTGGGACCTGGAGAGAGGAACCTTGAAAGTGCCTAAGAAAACCAAGACTTCCTGAGGCCTGTGATCTGAGTAGGTGGGTGAAGGCCACTGAAGGCTTCTGCTCCCTGTAAGTGATGGTTTCACGCAAACGGCATCTGCACGTGAGGCAGTCTCGGGATGAAGAGCCCTTCCTCACGGTGCTGAAGTGACTGGCACCCTGGAACCTGACAGAGATCAGTCAGTCCATGCACCAATACCCAACCAAGCTGGATCCCTTTCATCTTCCCATCATGCTTAATCACTTTCAACCTCTTATATAGCACTAGTTGCTGAATTAGTCCTATTGAGAAGGCCCTGAACTTAGGTGCCTTGGTATTGCACAGAAAATTATCAGTCCGCACACAGGTCTCCCCAGTACTGCACACTGGAACAGACACTCTAAAGCTAAAGACCTGTCAACATTTCCAGGTTCCAACCTTTCTCTTCCAAGTTTATGACTTAGCATGAGAACAGTCAAGGGGAATGCCTGGGGAAAATGGTGTCACTCTGGAACACACTAGTTTTATTTAATAAGTGATGGCCTTAAACTATCCATTAAAAAAAAAAAGCTTACTTATAAAACTACAAATAGGAATGCACAATCTTGTCTTCCTAGCTTGTCCTAATATAACAGATAGTTTTCATTCTAGACTTCTTGACATCTCCACTTCCATGCCCACCTTCCAAATATCGGGGCCTTTATATCTCTGGCTGCACTTGAATCGATTTACAGAATTTCAACAACCATCTGACCAAACGATGTCATGTGTGACCTGAACTATTACTGTTGGACTCCTGTCATCTGGTCTACAAACCAGTGCATGCACACTTCCTTGCAGGGCGCTACAGTGATCTTTCCAGAACATGAATTTTGTCATCTCTTTCATGCTTACATCCTTCAGTGGCTTCCTACACTTAACATGTAAACTCTTAGCATGGGCCACAAGACCTAGCCTGCTTGTACTATCATTCTATTTAGTATCCCTCTCTGTGGTCGTTTGAATATGCTTGGCCCCGGAGCATATTCAAACCGCCACACTATTCAGAGGTGTGGCACTATTCAGGTGTGTGGCCTTGTTGGAGGAAGTGTGTCACTGTGGGCGTAGCCTTTAAGACCCTCATCCTAGCTGCCTGGAAGCCAATCTTCTTCTAGAGACCTTCAGATGAAGATGTCGAACTCTCAGCTCCTGCACCATGCCTGTCTGGACACTGCCATGCTCCCACCTTGATGATAATGGACTGAACCTCTGAACCTGTAAGCCAGCCCCAATTAAATGTTGTCCTTCTAAGAGTTGCCTTGGTCATGGTGTCTGTTCACATCAGTAAAACCCTAACCAAGACACTCTCCGTGTTTCCATTCGTTGACCTTCCAGCTTCTCGCCTTATCCTTGCTACTTCAGGTCTCAGAACCTTTGTGCCCGATGCTTCTGCTCCTTTCAGGACTGCTCTGTCCCATGCGCAGTTCAACAACTACTATTGTTCAAACCTTTAGATTTCAGCTCAAAAGCCAGTTATTTAAATAAGATTTGCATACTCAAACCTCTCCATTTTCTTACCTCCTAAGGTTTTCCCTCATAACACAAGTGTATTCATGTGTTCCTTTCATAGCACAATTGTATTTGTATATTTGCGAAGGCTTGATAACATGTATTTTTCTCACCAGGTTGCAAAACCCGAGAAACTAGAGCAAGAAGTGTTTCCTTAAATAGTGAGCACCGTACCTAGTATACAGCAGGCATTCACAAAGGTCTGACTGTATCAACAAAAATGATCATGTGAAAGAGTGGTGGACATAGGTCCGTCCGTTGACTACATGTTTGTTGAACACACAAAAGACTCCCTGGCACACTATACATCCCGCATGGTGATTCGTGACTGTAATCCCTGCACTCAAGAGATAGGGGCAGAAGGATCAAAAGTTCAAGGTCATCTTCAGCTACATACAGAGTTCAAGGCCAACCTGAATGACAAGAAATCCTTTCTCAAAAAACAAAAGTCAGATTGAAATGGTCAGGTCATGTAAAATATCCTTTACCCCAGAGAAAAGCCAAGAGGCCCAGAAGAGGGAACTTTGTCTTCCCCTCATTGCTCTACAAAATTAAAGCAAAGACATCTTCAAAGGACTCTTTAGTTCTGGTAATAACAGCAGTTCAAGGCAGAAGCGGTCCTCACTAGACAGAGCCACAGGCGTAGCTGGTGGGAGCAGAGGCAGAACTTCCATTTGGAAAGGCCTTCTGGAGGGATCAAAGAGGCCACATATAGACACACATCCAAGAAAGAGAAGCAGGTCCTCATAAAAGAACTGCAACCACAATGGAAAAATACCACAGGTAGAGGAAAAACCCACGACTCAGGGACCCCACACCCGAATCGTCCCTACCTCTCCCCTGAGGCTCTTTTAATCAGAGGGAAGAGACAGTCTCTGATGAACGCTCTCAGGACCTCGGACACCTTAAATTGCTTTAGATTACTATTTGCTTATAAGTTATTAATGTCTTCTGATACTTAAGCACTCTTGAATACTGTGCTAGTAAATCTTGAAAAATCTTTGTCTATCTTGGGCAAATTATAGAAATAACAAGTTATACTAGATCCACTGGCAAATTTATCAAATAAACTGGACAAAAAAATTAAGCTAAGCTCACTTTACAGACATTTAAGTGGGCATTATAGTTTATTACATATCAACACTAATAAACTACCTAGAAAGATGTTATGTTGCACCCCTACTTCTTTTTCCAACTTTTTGAGACTAGAGTCTCATACAGGCCTAACTGTCCTTGAACTTATATGACCATCTTCAGCTTCCCAAATGCTAGGATTACAGGCAGGCTCCACCTTGCTGGGTCCAATCATGACTTTAAAAGCTTCAGAGCTACAGGACATTTTGCACATAACTAGTTTTGGCAGGTTTTCAATTTCCTTCTCAGAAAAATGGGGCTTAGGATTTCCAGCATTATATAATGCTTTTTATATAAAAGAGCATTTTATGACTTAAAAAAAACAATTTCAATATTCATCTCATCAAATCAGTTTGAGAGCAAAACTACATATATATGTATATATATATATATATATGTATGTATGTATAGTATATATATTTCACTTCAAACACAGTGAAAAGGAAAAAAATGTTTCAACAATTTAGACTTAGGTGGGACTCCACTTCAGTAAAGCCAGCCTCAAATACTGCAATTTACAGATTAAGTTGTGTCATAAGCAACAACTGATAAGGCAGAATTCCTCTAGAAGCCTTACTGTTGGAAGGTTGTCACAAGCTTTTCCCCTCAACTTCCTGACGCTAACTTTCCAAAAGTAAAATGAATAAAGTAGATCATGTAGCTGCCACGCTGATTTTGCAAAAGGCACTTTCTCAACGAGACTCCTCCCCACGGCTGCACAGCGTCTGTGCCCTGAATTCCTAGTGACTTCCTCTCCCTTCTGAGTCTAACCAGGACTTGAGGCCGTGGGTTTGGAGGGATCGGAGGATGAGGAACTCGGGGGCTTGGGGGTGGTAACGGTTCACCCCGCCAGGGGTCAAGCTTGGGGGGGAGATGGGAGCGGAGCAGTTCGCGCCGCCAACTGCCGGGTGAGCGTAGCGCAGTGGCCGAATCCCGGTAACTAAAGTTCCGAGCAGCCTGACTAAACCCCTCAAAGCCGGGCACTGTCAAAGACTAACGCCAGCGCTGAGGGCGGCAGACGGATGCGTCCCAGCGGAGCGCGCCTCTCGGCGGCAGGCTGATGGAGCTGGCAGCGGAGGGGGGGCGGCCAGGAGCCGGCACAAGTTAGGTCCTCGGCCGGAGCACCCCAGCTAGGGCCGGGGAAGGGGAGCCCGGTCCCGATCCGCAGGACAAGGGTGCGCAGCGGGAGGACCGGGGCTCCCCGGCGCCGGGGTGCGGGGACGCCGATCCGGGTTGGGGACGTGTCTCTCCCCCGTCCGGGAATCGAAGGGACAAGGGGTGCGGGGCGAGGCCTCAGCTACACGTCGCACCCGGCACCCGGCTCCCCGCCACGGGAGTTGCGGAGAGGCTGCGCCGTGGGCTGGAGCCCCGAGGCGGGCAGGCTTGGGGGCGCCCCAGCGGCGAGCACCCGGACTGGGCGGGGACCACGGAAAGAGGCTGAACCGCGGGGCCTGCTCCACCGGACCACGGCGGTGGCGGCGCCGGCATCTCGTCTCCCTTCAGGCCTGCACGCACCACAGGCCGCAGCTCGGACCGACCCCGCGCCCGCCCGCCGCCAGCGCGGGGGTCGCAGCCCCGAGTCGGACGCCGAGCAGCCTAGGCTCCGGGGAGCCGACTCCGTCCCGCGATTCCGCCCCAGCAATCCTGGCGTTAAAGCGGCCGCCTTGGCGCCGCCAGGCAGCGGCGGCAGCAGCAGCAGCAGCAGCGCGGGTGACGGCGCTAAACCCGGGGCGGGGACGCGCGGGAGGAAGGGGCGGCCAGGGGGCGGGCCGGCGGCGGCCGAGGGGTACCCGCGGCGTAGGGCTAGGCGCCCCCGATCGGCCGGCGCCGGGCCAGCGCCACCTGCGGAGCTGCGGCGCCCACGCGGCCGCGACCCCGCCGCCCCTCGCTCCCGCCACACACACACACACACACACACACACACACACGCACGCACACACGCACGCACACACACACACACACACATATACACACACGCACACTCACACGAGCGCGCGCAAACAAAACAAGTTGCAGGTCGCTGCTGCCGGAGGGGGGCCAGGCGGGTCACTCACCCTCATCCTGCTCAGTGGGCTCGGGTCGTCGGGCCGCGAGGACAGGGAAGACCAGAGGACTACGAGCCCCAGGAAGCTTCCTACCACCAGCAAACTGCGTAAGATGAACCCGATCTTCAGCCTCATCTTCCTCCGGCGGCGAGAGACACACAGCCCGGCGCAGCCGCCGCCACCGCTCTCCCCTCCCTCCTTCCCCCTCCCCCGGCCCTCCTCCTCCTCCTCCTCCTTTCTCCCCCACCCGAATCACTACGCCCGCCGCCCTCCCCACCGCCTGCCCTCTCCAGCTCCAGATCCGGAACTCCCCTCGGCTTTACCTTCCCCTGGCTCGCCCCTCCGCCCCCTCCCCGCGCCTGCCTCTGCGCTGCGCTGCCGCACCCCCCTCCCCTCCGGCGGCCTCCGCAGAGCTCCGACCGGCCGGCGTGTAGCTCTCCAGGCTTCCTTTCTCTCTACCTGCCCGCTCGAGCTCCGCAGTCGCCCCCCCCTTCCTCCACCCGCGACCGCGAGACACCCCCCTCCCCCTTGCGAGTCCCTAGTAACCTTGGAACTAACTTAACACTTTCTCCCAGGTCTGGTCTTAGCCTTTGCCCTACGGCTCCGCTTCTTAAAGCTTGCAGATTCCCCCAAACTTTTATTCTAATTATGGACCAAAAACTCTGCCCTTGACGTCTGTGCCCTCCCAGGATGCTGCCGGCCCGTCGCCCGCCCCTCAGGGGGACCTGCAGCCACCCTAGGCTGCCCTGCCCTTCCCGAAGCCCACTGCCCAATCTCTCCAGCCAGAGGCTTGCAGGAAGGAAACCAGGAAGTCAGCCACCGCTGCTGCAGCCGAAGCTCCACGTGGCTGATTTATAGCTGGATTTTTTTTTATCTTGTTTTTTTTTTTTCCCCCACAGGGCTCCTTAAGGAGGTGGATTTGTAATCGAAAGGCCCAGGTGAGATGTACAAACACCACAGAACTAAAAGAGGACTCACTTGGAAAGGCAGTACTACCTTTTCTCTTGAGCTAATTAGAAAGCCAAGTCGACTAGCTAATTCGCAGTACTATCCTTGCTCATGGGCTTGTAAGTTCCTACTCTGGGGAAAGTGGATTTTGGGCTTTTAGAACGTTACACACACGCATCATTGCTTCTCTCACAGCTGATTTTTACAGGAAAGGATATTGGCAAATGTTTAGCTACACGCCTCTCCCTTGTGCATTGTGCCAAAGATGTCAATCACTTTAAATCACAATCTACAGTGTGTGCCATACTCCTAAGCTACTCAATTTGTCGAACAAATGCTTTTCTGTAGCAGGTTTAAGGATGGCGTGAAGTGACATTTTTAATCCTAATATTGCCTTGTCTGCATGTATTTTGCTTTAAAAACAAGTGAAACTTGGTTAAGTCTCCCTGAGTGACCAGCATTATATGCATTGTTATACAGATATGGTTTTCCATTACTGAGGAGATGGCAAGCTGACTATGAGCATAGCTGGGCAGATAAACAGCTGAAAAGTAGCCCTCATCACTGAAATGATGGGAGCCCACCCTGCAGCTGTCAGTAGTCTAAGACGACCAGGCCACCACAACTTGAAATATGAAAGGCCAAAAAATTAGGAAAAATTGATGAACAGGAACTCAGTTGTAAAAGCCAATGTTCCTCTGAGTTCTTAACATTGTGTAAGTGAAACTGAAAGTATACCTTAAAATACACAGCTTTTTGCCACATTTGCTGGCAGACAGCCTTTGTAGAGAACTCTTTAGAAAATGAGAAGCTACGTTAAATGATTGGGTCAGGAAAAAGTCACACTTAACCTCTCTGAGCCTAGGGCCCTTATCTGCCAAAACCATGATTATAATACTTCACTGTATTGTCAAAAGGAATAATTGAGGCCAAGCGCACATGCAGATATAGAGCACAGATATTGTGAATGGAGTAAGTCTTGGTAATTATGAGTCTAATTCTTGTGAACACCACAGCTATTATTGCATGTGGGGATTGTTACTCAGGAGCTGTTTCTTACTGGTTGATCCTTGAGTAGAGTTCCCTGAAGAAGAGAGTGAAGACTTGCACCTAGTGGGAGGAGAGAGTATGAAGAGAAGCAGTGGTCTCTGACAGGTTATGAAGTCACATGTGAATGGTGACACGGTTGCCTTTGCCTCCAAGGCCAGCTGGGGCCTCCGAAGCAAAATTGCAATGGAATGAAATTTCTGAGCAGGCAGTATGTGCACAATGGGTCACGTTTGTCGTTTAAGCTTTCTACCGCCTGAGATTGGTGTTTGCTGTTCTTCGAATTCAGAACAGGTTTTCTCATCTTGCCAACAAACACTGTCATGGCCAAACAGTATAATCATCTTGTGTTTATTATAAAATGCTTTCAGGATTCCACAGGTCAGAGCCTAAAGGTTTGGGTGAGAGTGATTTTTAAAAATCATCACCCACATGAACTCTGCTAAAGAGGACTCTCAACACACACACACACATACACACACACACACACACACACACACACACACGCACACACACACACACACGCACGCACGCACGCACGCACGCACGCACGCACGCACACACACACAAGGACCTGTGCCTGCTTTCCTGGGGCTCTTAATATGCCCCATCTTCCTGTACCCAAGCTAGATGATCTGTCAGTACTTGCCTGCAGGCCTTTATACAGGGGTCTCTTTTTCAAACGTGCAGTATCTTCTGACCCTTTAACATGAGGCTTTAGTGTCAGTTACAAAAGCCTTTTCTAGACTCTAACCTGTCCCTCTACACCAAGATATTGGCCAGGTAGCCACCCCACCTTCCACTCCATCTCTTTGTTCCCTAATAATTACCACTATGTTGTGACTGCTTAATTTCACTTACGAATAAAAACTTACATGACATTGGAGACTTGTCTATGGAGTTTATTGTACTCAGATGTGTAGAAAGGCTTTATTTAATATTTTTGGTGGAACACTGGGTAAATAGTTGGACATAAAGCTTAGAGGAGGGCTTAGGAACATGTCACCTCTGATTGTTCTCTACCTATAGAGGCCATCTTTCCAAGAACAAAATATTGGAGGGTTTATTCCATTAGATGGGTGACTGTTTTGCAGTTGTCACTATCAGTTGATGAGCTGTTGTTTGCCTCCTGCGTTGCTGATAGCTACTCAAAAAGAGTCACAGTTTCAACTTAAATCCGGCTATTCCACCAACAGTAGATAGATTACTATTTCTATCATAAGCTTAACAGATAATTCCTGTGTTGGGACTCAATCTGGTATAAAATATTTGTCAAAGGCTGCCATTTGATGGGATTAATGGTCTCCTACGGTGTTTTGAAGGCTAAAATGCTCATTGAAAGCCCTCTTTGATTTCATACTGTAGAATACTACCTCTTCCTAGCTGGGTACTGTGTAAACCATCTATCATGTAGAGGGCTCTTCTGACTTAGCCATTTTTGAAGAGGTAATTGAAACGCATTTTGTTTTTCTTCTTCAAAACCCTATCACCAGCTAGCTGCCTCTCGCTCTTAGAATTAATCCTGAACGCCTCCATTTGTCACCGATGACTTCTGTGAGCATGCGTAGCTTTGTACCTACTTGGTCACCACTGGTTTTCCAGTTTAAATTGCAACCATGTCATTTTCTGTCTAGAAACACCTCAAATTCCTTCTCACCTTGTAGACCTTTGAGCATATTATTCCTTTTTCTAGAACACACTTGGTAGTTGTTAGATCAACTGACCCCACAAAGTATAATCATTCAAATTTCAGTTCTTATGTCAATATTTTTTTTCAGAAACTTTGCTTTCATTGGCCCTCCCCTTTCTTGCTAGGTTGGAAATTTCTGCTTCGTGTAAGAGCGACCTAGAAGGTCCCTCTTAGAACACAGCTCAGCCTTTGTATTTGTTCACCTGTCACCTCAATTAGCCAACGTTTTTAAGGGCAAGGACTGGGTTGTCATTTAGCATTGTGTTCCTAGGATGTTGATAGTACAAGACACACTCAGTGTGAGAGAGAGTAGGTGGGAGAAAGTATATCTCATGTACTCACTGGGTAAGTATTAAGAGTTTTGGCCATATCCGGTAATATAAGCTAATATCTTTCAAGACTAATTATACCTGAATGTTTGCAAAAGGACATTATATGAGTCAGTTTTTCTCTTAAAGAGTTAGGAAGGAAGGGCACATTGTTCTGTATCTAATCCAAACAACATGTGTACTATCATTCCTAGATAAACTGATAGTTCCTTCAAACTAACCATCTGTTTGCTGGAATGAATATACATTGCCCAGAACCTTATGGGTCTTTAATTGAGAACTTGGTATCCACAAAATGAAAAAAAAAGTCACCTGTCTTTTACTAATAACAATAATCTTCATTTTTTTTTTTGAAATGGTTGAAATGGAAAGAAACTTGAGTAAAAGGGCCGGAGAACCCACCTTGTCATTTAGAGCTGGTAGTTTGACAAGACTTAAATTTCTAATATCCTTTTACAGATTCGCAGAAGACTTGGGCCTCAGCAGAATGGTTAAATGATTCCAAAGTCTTCACCACTGAACTTTGTCAGTGTATTACCGTAAATCCAGTTACATATAAACACCTTCATCAGTGAGCAGACAGGTGCCTTCAAACAGCTGTCAGTTTAATATCACATCCCTCCAGAGATCTTACTTACTCAGCTCTGCTCAGAACCTTACTGTCTTTAATGGGCAAATCTGATACTACAAGATGAAACAGCCTCTGTCTTGTTAATACTGGTAATCTCATCTACACAGAGTACAACCATTCTTTAGTGAATGGAATGGAAAGAAACTATGTCAGTAAATGGGCCAGAGAATCCACACTTGCAATTTGTAATATTAGAGTTATGGTTATACCATATTGGGCAGAGTCCTGGACTCAAGATCTCTGGAGGAATGGGAAGGCTGTTGAGATCTGGAGAAGGGGGAGGGGGGTCAGTTCTGTGCTCTTCTCTAACAGCTGATGGGAATGACAGAGGATGCTTCATGCTACCCTGACTTTTTGATAGTTTTTGATTAGTTTTAACAAGAGTCAGGTATTCTTAGTAATGAACTATTCCTACAAGCCTTTTTAGACATTTCAGAGGAGATAAACAGAGCTGAATACAAATAAAGAAATCTGAAGCCAGACTGCAGAGAGATTCCGCAGGAAGATTATCCCAAATCCAGGAATTAGAGGTTGGACAGGAACTCATTATCTGTTGATTCTGCTCTTCTGCTTTTGTATGCTGTGCTGTGGCTCACTGGTGTACACAAATCTTTTTTCTCCAACCATTTTTCTAACAACTGAATGATGAACAAGTATATTTTCTCTTTTATTTCAACACATGGCTCTATATTAAATCACTATTTGGAGAGTCACACCAGGGACTTGTAAGCCAAAAGTACTGCTCTTCTAGGGAGTTCAAAATACCGCCATTCGGATAAAGGTACTTTTTTGACATATTGCAAAGAATTTCAAAATTTGAATTTTAATTACATTTTTTTTGTGGAGAGCAGTCTTTGAGGACTTGGCCTTTTGGGATGGCTTCTGTTTCTCAAACCATAGAAAACAATTTTTTAACAAACTTAGTCCTCTCCTGTGATCCTTTATTGTATATTAATAGCAATGTCTATTTGTTCAAAGCACTTTTTTTTGTGTATGTATCATGTGGCAGCCATCGCACTAGACACGGAGGATATAGTAATAAACTAAAAGAGAAATAATCCCTGTCCTCATGGAGACAGATAATAAACTCAGGTGCAAATCATTCTATACTGTTACCAAATAAACTGCTCCCTCACCTGTGTGCCAAGTGCTGTTTTAAGAGTCTATGAAGATTAACTTACAGACTTAGTACATTAGAGGATGTATCCGGTGGACTGAAACCGAGCAAGAAAACATAATACGGAATGCTGGATGTGTGTTTCAAGTGATTTCCATTTTAAAAAAGGAAGCCTCATAGAGATGATAACTTTTGGACAAGTCCTGAATGGGTATTTAAGACCAAGCGAAATAGAAGACAGCATCAAGCAGGAGGAATGGCAAATGCAAAGGCCCTAAGGCAGGAATGTTTTGTCTCGGACAGTAAGGGGGAGACAGAAAGCCTTGGGAGGTTTATTGCAGAGGTGGCACCATCTAAATTGGACCACATATCTAAATTAGACCACAGCCTCTGGCTTCTGGGTCTTGCATGAGACGCAGCAAAGCTAAAAAGCAAAGATTATCTAGGTTGGAAGACTATCTGAGCAATCAGGTTGAAAGACTCCAGAAGCATAGGCTGGGATTGTAACAGCAGTAATTGCACTAGTCAGACCACGGCTACAATTGTTTATTTCTCAACTATTACGGTTCCAAATAATTTAGTTTATTGTTTTGCTCCTCGACTGTAAGCAGTTAAATTAATAACCTGTAAAGCAACTCTTTAAATACTCTGGCAAAACACATTATTTAAGGAAACCGTGTAAGCTATTACTCAACAATTTAATTAAATGTCCCATGCAACAATAGCAGGTTAGATGCCAGGCTCAACAGATCTGATACAGCAACTGAAAATGGCAGCAAAATATGTTTTTAAATTTAAAAAATTGCACCCATGAGATAATAAAGTACATTAAGGTTATACACAGAACAAAGGAGCACACTCTCCCCTACTTTTTACATTATGTGATGTGGTGAAATATGAGTTAACCTGAATATCAATTATTTTGCCTTTATGGATTTTGGAACAAAATCATTTATTTCTAAGCTGGCACCCGAATGGAAAGCCCAATTGTTCTGTGAAAGGCTCTGGAGACTCCCAAGATGAGAGAGAAAAACCCATTCTCCTGACTTCTTGAAGAGGAACTTCTCTCTACATATACCCACACCATGATTGAAGGAGTCACAGTCATGCATTGACCCTCATGTTCTTTTGCAGTTAAAATACATGCTAACTTGACAGCTAGAGAAAACCCTTAAAAACAATCATTTAGTTAAAAGTGATCCCAGGCCAGTGCCATCAGGCATCCAAAGAAGTAAATCTGGGTTTCTATCCTTTTTTAAATTTACATTCTTCATACAATGTATTTTAATATATATTCCCAAATTTCAGCACAGTTTTTGGGCATTGAAGATCCCATAAGACATTTGGAAGCCTCTTTGGTGCTTGAAGCCAACATTTCCCCAGTGGAATTCAATTTTTCCATAAAACCTGTTCTTCCCAGGCTCCTGACTCAGTCTTTGAGGCTTACATGGGAAGTTTCTGAGGCTTCTCTTGTAGAGAGAATATTTTATGTCTGTATGGATGTGACAACTGTCAATCTGATGGCTTATGGTGTAGGCAGAAAATAGTGAGACATGTTTGAGAACTCTGGGATAAAGCTAGGCGTAGGATATCTGCCAGGGAAGATGTGAGGTTACCTAAACACAGGTAACCAGCCACATGGCAGAATGTAGGTTAAAATAAATGGGATATTTTAAGTTAGATCTAGTCAGAGAAGAGCCTAGCTATATTGACAAAGTATATGTAAATATATTTTGAGTCTGAGTCTTATTTCAGAGAGCATGGGGCTGAGAGGAAAGAACAGGGTCTCACATTTACAATCTCCCATAATTTTCTTCCCTTCTAGATTCTGGTGCCATGTCATCCGGACTTTGACACCCAGGTTGCTTGTTCCCATGGTTGTAATTCA
This sequence comes from Mastomys coucha, assembly GCF_008632895.1. NCBI lineage: Eukaryota > Metazoa > Chordata > Mammalia > Rodentia > Muridae > Mastomys > Mastomys coucha. The sequence goes on from NW_022196905.1 coordinate 197,467,273, forward strand.
GGATCTCTTGCAAATTTCATCATGTTTCCACGTTCTAACCTCTTTTCTTTTTCTTCTTTTTCCCCCATGACAAGATCTCATTGCTATATAGCCCTGGCTCTCCTGAAACTATGTAGATCAGGCTAGCCTAGAGCTCAGAGAGATCCACTTGCTTCTCCCAAGTGCTGGGATTAAAAGTGTAGAGCATTATACTCTTCCCTCTTGTTCCTTAAAACCATAATCTCTAGTGCTACCAGAATTTTTCTAAAAGTTAAGTTCTGTCATAGTTTCTGCAGGAAAGAAAAAGGTTTTATTGGTTTACCCTAAAAGGTGGCAATTCATCACATTCTGGAAGGTCCAATCTCCAATAAAGCTCTAGTACATAATGCCATTTTCCTGGCTGAGTACTTCTTGGAGAGCATACGTTTTGATGGAGTTTTAAATTTTCATTTTGTAAGCTTTGCCTCCAGCATGTATGTCTGTGCACCACTTATGTGTTTGGGACCACAGAAGCTGGAGAAAGGTGCTGAATCTCCTGGAACCAGAGTTACACGTGGCTCGGGAGCCACCATGTGGGCGATGAGAATCGAACCCAGGTACTCTGGAAAAGGAGCCAATACACATCACACCACAATACACAATACACACCACAGAGCCATCTCTCCAGCCGTCTGCTAACCCAAATAATTTTCTTTTTAAAGAAAGACAATGGAGTAATTCAAAAGAGATTTTTATATTGCTCAAAATTACCCGTGAAAGAGCATTATGCAGTAAATACCTAATACATATGCGCTGGTTTAATCAATATGCTGAAGACTAGAGCAATCAAGTCTAAAAACGAAAGCATTATTGAGCAGTGCTTTCCCTAGTGACACTGTCTAAAAGGCCATAACTGGCGAATGCAAGGACCACACTTCAGTCTTACAACTCTCAAAGCACACTGTAAATGTGGCAGAGATGCTGGTCAAGTAGCTGTGGTAGTACTTCCTGAGCACTCTTCATTTGGAACTGCTCATAGTATTTTCAGTCATGGTTGAAGTTGTCATATAGTATTGTTTTAATGTTTTTACTTTAATAGCCTAACTTTGTACTAACTTAGATATAGCTCTGCGCTAAACAGCAATACTATAATTTTCTACACACATTAAAATTAATGTATATAGTTATAATTAAAGATATTTGTGTTTTGGGGTTCTTAAGGGTCATCTTTTAACCCTCAACTTCACCACAGCTTGGAAGTAACTAAGATATAACATTGTATTTTTTGTTTAAGGTCAACTTCAGTTAAGCCTGCATGGTTTAGGGATTACATATGAGGTCTGGTTTGGCTTCTAGGTTTTTGTTTGCTCTCTGTTTATTTGGAGATGCTTGGGATTAAATGCAAAGCCTTGTGGATGCTAGCTAGGCAAGCCTTCTATCTCTGAGCTACACCTCCTGTCCACTGTCATCTGGTTTTATGACTTACGGTCTGATTTTGTGGCTTTGTCTCTTTTTTTTTGTTTTGTTTTGTTTTGTTTTTTTGAGACAGGGTTCCTCTGTATAGCCCTGGCTGTCCTGGAACTTGCTCTGTAGACGAGGCTGGTCTCGAACTCAGAAATTTGCCTGCCTCTGCCTCCCAAGTGCTGGGATTAAAGGCGTGCGCCACCACTGCCCGGCTTGTGGATTTGTCTCTTTATGGAAGTTCCAAGCATGAATATTTTCATAGATCCTATATAAAGTGGCCTGCTTTTTTCTTAAACAGTACTTTCCCCCAATCACCCACTTACAGTAGGAGTTCACTAATATAAAATATTTCTATTTTTTTCTACTGCAAAATGTAATTTCGATAATATATGAAAAAGGTATGCATGTGTACATGTGTGATTGTGTAGTGCATGCATGGATGTGTAGAGGCCAGTGCTCCACACTGGGGTCTTCCTTAATGTCTCTCCACCTTATTTGTCAATATGAACCTCAGTCTTACTAATTCTAGGCTAGCTCCCTAGCAGGCCCCAATGCAGCTTCTGGCTTACATGCATGCATTATCATATCCAGCTTTTATATAGGTACTCCAGATTCAAACTCGAGTCCCCATCATTTACCAACAAGCACTTTACCAACTAAGCCAGTTCCAGAGTTCCCTGGAACACTTAAGAAGCAATGTGTGTGTGTGTATGTGTGTGTGTGTGTCCATGCGTGTATGTGTGTGTCTGCACGAGTTTATGTGTACTATGTGTGCGCAGGTGACCAAGACCAAGGGATGTCAGATCAGGAGTGGGAGTTACAGGTGGTTTGGGGCCACTCAATATGGGCGCTGGGAACTGGAACCTGGTCCTCTGGAAGATCAAGCAGTACGCATTCTTAACTATTGAGCTACCGTTACAGGGCCAGGAATACTTTTTTTTTTTTTTTTTATGTTAAGTATTCTTGGCTTTGTGCATAGTCTAGATGAGTTGAGTTAATGATGACATCATAACCCTGATACCACAGAAATCATTTATTTTATACTTTGGATGAAGATTTCTTTGAAGTTGAAAAAGACAAGGCAAGCTTTGGATCCTGAAACATTTCGAAAAAAGAGGACCTTTTAGAGTCTGGAAAAAAACCTTAGGACACAGGCTTGTTTGAGATGATTTATGGGATGTCTGAGAGTGCGGATGTGGTTTCTAGGTTATTTCTGGCTTTGTGGTTACTATGATTAAGTCTTATTCTTATGGGCAAGTAGTTAGGAAAGGATGGAAGCCATATAAGACAGGATGAAACCCACAATTTAATAACTGTAAGACCTTACAATTTATTAAACCAAATGACTTAATGATCTCACTGAGTAGGATAATTGGTAAGATTTGTTTTTCTCTGAAACTTTAAAACAAAAATATGAGCAAACCTCGTCAACAAAGGCCTTGAATGATCTCACAAAATAGCAGCCAGATGGTGAACCTGACCATCCATTTGAGCAGTCTTTTGGAAAGAACCCTTTCCTGAATACAGATGACGCTGAACACATTGACTAAACTATTACTGCAAGTGAGGTGTAAGTGAGTTTCTACTATGTGTAGTCATTGCATCATATTATTCTATCTTTGGGTGTGTTTTAATTATTTAAACAAAAAAACAAGAGGAATTAGAAGGAAGGATGCCCAAGAAGAAATTCCAATATTTCACATCAAACTTGTCAGGAAAGGTGAGTTTATTCTTCCCTCTCCTTCAATATCAGCAAACATTGTACTTCTACAAGATAAAGGGGGAGTGAGGAAATAGGAAAATGAAGCATTGTGGATCTAGGGACCTTAGTAAATGTCACATGAACCCCAGATTTACGTGTTTGAAATACTATAATGTGACCCCGCTTCACCAGACCAAGCTTCATGGACTGAATGTCCTGTACCATTCTAGCTAATGTTTCTTAATACATGCTTTAGATAGACTGATTCCTGTGTGTACTAGCCCACAATGCCCCATGTGTTTTGAAGTTGTATAGAAATTATAAATAATAGACGGTGAATTTGCCTTCAGTTTCGACTGACCTCATTAGACTTGAACCACAGAGAGCCACAAATGTACAATTCTGTTGTTTTGGTGCTGAAGTATAATGCTTAGAATTCATAAATAAAATAGCAGAAATGATTCTGTCTTGCATAGACTGCAGGAAAACAACAAATGGTTGTACCCTTTTGGCCCTATCCACTCAGTGAGCTGGAGAAATCACCCAAGAGGCAGACTAGCAGGCTCAGCCCATTGTACCTTGAGCAGTTTTCAACTGTGCATCCAAGGGCAGGCCTCACACAGCTCTGTGGAAAAGCCTATTGGTCTAGAGTTGGTACTTTCAGGCATGTTATGTGAACAGTCACATTCGGGAGGATTATTATTCAGGACTCTCTCTGCAATCTACGATGGTACAAATGTCTCCTCATTTGCTAGCTGTGATATGAGCAAATGAAATCACAGTATTTAGCCTGAACTTTTGAAGAAGGAAACAAGACTCAGAAGAAATAACTACACCAAGCTGTTAATAGGAATTAAACCCATTTCTGTGGACTCCCAATCTAAGGATACCTTTACTGAGTCACTTCTTTCAGGGTGAGACATGGTTAATTTGTTTAATTATTTGTAAACTGAGCATGAGTACTGGAAGTGCACTAATGCATAAAACAGAAATATCTATTTTGTATAAAGTCTATGAGCCTAGAAACAGGGCAGATACTAATTTGTAAGATGAATATTATAATAAAAGGTATTTATGATCTCAGTCAATGTGTTCTAAAGGTACTTAGATACCTAATCTATTAGGGGGAAACCAAAGAAAACCGTTCTGGAAAAAAATGTGTTTTAGAAGATACTACCAAATTAATAGGTATGTGTTGGCCATGAAAGGAGATGAGGTAAGAAAGAACATGCAGAATGTTTTAGAAGAAATAAGTGGATACACATATATATGTGTGTATGTGTACATATATATGTATGTGTGTGTATGCATATATATTTATATATATGGAAATATACACACACACATACACATATATGGCCAGAGTGAGTTCTACAGTGAGCAGTGGGCAATATCTGAGCCAAGGATTTTATTTATTTATTTGACAACACAAGGTCTCATTGAGCTCAGACCTCAAACTATCTATGTATTATATATAGTCAAAGATGACCTCTAACTCCGACGCTCCTACCTCTAACTCCAAGTGCTTGGAGGACAGGCATGCTCCACCATGCCTGGATTAAGCCAAGGATTTTGGAGGATATCTCTATTAGTCAGACTTTGTGTCATTATGGCAAAAATATATGAGATAAAGAACATTAAGGGAGCGTGAGACAGCCCAATGGGTGAAGTTGCTTGCTCAGCAAATCTGACAGCATTAGCTGAATCCCCAAATCTATGTAAAGATGGAGAACCAACTCTACTAAGTTATTCTCTGACCTTCATATGTGCACTGCATCAGCCTTACCATACCCCACAATGCACACACAACAATAATAATATAAAAAGCTTATTCTGTGGGGAGTCATTTACTTTGGCTCACTGTTTCAGAGTCCTTGGCTCTGTTGATCCTGTGCTGGTAATAAGGGAAAACACCAGGATGAGAGGCCCCTCCCATCAAGAGAGACAAGAAGCAGAAGGGGCTATGTAACATCCCTCAGCTAAGCTCCTCTTCAAGAAGTTCCCAGATTCTCCTTAGAGACCACCCTGGCTGGAGATCAAGCTTTCAATAGATGAACCTTACGGAGACACACTTTGTATCCAAATAACATAATCCTTGAAACAATGACAATTTTCTTAGACCACCAATTTCCCTATGTTAAGAGCCACAGTGAACATCAGCAGTAAACACCCCAGAATATTCACAAGTCCAGTTGTATTCCTCATTGTAGCTGCTATTGTTAAGAAAACACATGTATTTATTTTCCTGCAAGTAGACTGAAAGAAAAGCTTATGATTCCTTACATGATGCTATCCTTCAATTTATTCAAAATTCCTTTATTAAGTTTCTTGTATGTGTATGAGTATATACATACCCTCTTCTACTAGACATGATTGTATGTTCAATGTATTGACCATTACACAGACTTGTGATCCAAGAGGAGATAGAAGGACTTATTTACAGTGATCTGGTGGGGATATAGGGCAAAGCAAGTTGATGCAACTGAGATTGTCAACAACTAGGTATTTTGCGTACTTCTCAGTGTTTTATTAAGTAGCCAAGTTGATCTGGTGTTACATCCAGAGAAAGGAGAGAGTTTGAGTTGGGTTTTTTTTTTAAGTTAATGTTTGAAATAAAAACTTGTTTCAGTTGCATATTGACAAATCACTTTTTACTTCAAGCTATGTGTTCTTACCATAATTCAGATATTATCCTGTGGATATAAATTATCCTGTGGATATAAATTAAAGTCACTGTTTCTGGCCTCTGAGAGGCTTACAAGCAATTAGTAATTATTAATATAAGAAGAAATCCATTGTAGTAAAATGTGGTGGGAAAAAAAGGGCTAATCAACCAACCCTCAATCTCACAGGTCAGACGGGAACCCAGGTCCCCTGTGAGGACTAGACATCCACCTTCAGTGGCTTTGAGCCTCCAAACTGTTGAGGTTTCTCATAATATGGGGTGATATTTTTCCCCTAGGTCCCCTCCCAGCACAAAGTACTGGCCCTGCTTCTAAAACCCTACTTCCAGATTTCTAAAACCCTAAAAACCCTTCTTTCTCCCATTTGAAGGGTGGAAACAAAATTCCTCTGAGGAAAGGAAGGAGAATAGCCCTCAAGGCCAGTGTGCTTGACAGAGCCCTTCATCCTTCCAAACCCGATGAGAGGAGAAGGAGGGGCCCTGTGACTATCTCTTGTCTAGTGTATTCTTTACACATCACCTCCTACAGTTAGACTAAAATGATGGTGAGGAGAATAATGAAAGGGGGGTTAATATGTACAACTATATGCATAGTTCCTAGATTGTCTCCATCTACTGGGAACTGAAAGGAATACATAGCCTCTGTTTTTATTCTAGCAACACAATTTTACTTTTTCGTTGCTTGCTGGTCTTTTTTTTTTTTTTTGGAGAGGAAGTCTCATGTAGCCCAGGCCATCCTTGAACTTGCTGTGTTAAGAAACTCAAGAAGGTCTCTCTAATTTGGTAATTGGAGAAATAGGTCCAACATTGTACAATCTATATACACTGTCAGCT
>NW_022196905.1:197474445-197474790 GCF_008632895.1 Mastomys coucha
TTTTATATCAAACAACTTTTATAATACTTATTTTTGTTGTTATAATATTTTATAAATTTTAAGAAATACGACACAAAAGATATTGTAGGTATTGAAGGGGGGGTCTCTGGGAGGAGCAGTGGTCCAAAAGGGAAACAAGAATGTGATTCAATTCTATTTAATTAAAATATGTTTTTAAATGTTAACAAATTCAGATAAATTGAAATCATATAACTTTTCTCATCATAATGCAATAAAAGGTTTTTTTAAATAAAAAGAAAAAGAAAAAGAAACTCAAGAAGAAGGAAGACCAAAGTGTGGATACTTTGTTGCTTCTTAAAAGGGGGAACAAAATACCCATGGAAG
>NW_022196905.1:197474990-197478563 GCF_008632895.1 Mastomys coucha
TTGTGGATGCCAGCAAGTGCTAGCTGACAGGAGCCTGATATAGCTGTCTCCTGAAAGGCTCTGACAGTACACGACTAATACAGAAGTAGATGCTCACAGCCATCCATTGGACTGAGCACAGGGTCCCCAATGAAGGGCTAGAGAAAGGACCCAAGGAGCTGAAGGGTTTGCAGCCCCTTAAGAGAAACAACAATATGAACTAACTAGTGCCCTCAGAGCTCCCAGGAACTAAACCACCAACCAAAGAGCAGCATATGTAGCAAAGAATGGCCTAGTAGGTCATCAATGAGAGGGGCCCTTGGCCCTGTGAAAGTTCTATGCGCCAGTGTAGGGGAATGCCAGGGCCAGGAAGGAGGAGAAGGTGGGTTGGTGAGCAGGTGGGGGGGTGAACATGCTTTTTTGTTTTGTTTTTGTTTTTGTGTTTTTATTTATTTTTTTTTCGGGGGGGAACTGGGAAAGAAGATATCATATGACATGTAAATATCAAAATATCAAAAGAAAATATCAAAAAAAAGAACTTGCTGTGTTGCAGATATGACCACCTAATCATCCTTCCTCCAGTTTCCCAAATGTTGTGATGACAGTAAGTGTCCCCTGTTCTAATGATGCCATTTTAAATAAAATAGGTTAAATCCAATACATTCCTGTTTTCTTCTTCTAGAGTTTCCAAACACTATGCCTAGTAAAAATAAAAACATTAGAGCCACTTCCTGTTTTGGGAATGAAACTTTCAGCCAAAAAAAAGGAAGAAAAGAAAAAAAAGAAAGGAAGGAAAGAAGAGAGGAAGAAAGAAAGAAAGAAAGGAAAGAAGGAAGGAAAGAAGGAAGAAAAAAAGAGCAAATTGTATTCCAGAAATCAAACTTTCAGCCAGAGACGTTTTTAATGTGATTTGACAGTTCCCTGTCAGCAAGTTGAAGAGAATCAAGCAGTCACTAAAGTTCAGAAGACTTTGTTAGACTCTCCAGCTGGTTTTCACTCTTAGTACTAAGAACACTTGTACAGTTTCTTAAATGGAACACCATTGTAAAGGAACTTTAATCCAGCAATATGGCTGCTCTGGCAAAGGATCACATCTAATGACCTTCTAGATCTATATGATCTGGCCAGAATGCAGACACTGAATTACAGTATGATCTTTCTGGAATACAGACACACCCTTAGAATATACCTTTAATCCCAAATAATGAAAGTAAGATTAGTTTTGTAGAAAGAAGCAGCCATGTTTGAAAGTGACATGTAATTGAGGGGGTAGACAAAGTGATGAATCAGAGAAAGATGTGACAAAATGAGTCAGGAACAGGATACACCCATCTCTCAGGAGAGCAGCACAGGAAACAAAGGTGACTTAAGAGAACAGTGTAGAGAGAGGCAGAAAGGAGGTAGTTTTTCCTGGACAGGACAAGTTTAAAGAGGCTGGTTACAGGTAAAGACAGAAGGAGCCAGAGAATGAGAAGGAGCCAGAAGATTAGATCAGATTGCCAGGGTTTGAGGTCAAGCAGAGCGATTCAATCAGAAGCCAGAAAAAGGCAGTTTTAATCAGTCAGCTTGGAGAGGAGTTTTCAGCCAGATCAGGTGCAGCCAGAGTTCAAAAAGAACCAGAAAAGGTGAGCTTACTCAGCAGTAAGCCTCCAAAATGATAATTACATCTGGCAAATAAAAGTTACATTCATTTCAACATGAAAATGTGCTTGGCTTTATTTAAAACACGAGACATTACAATATACATGCTTTTAGTGATGAGATTATTCTATAAACATTGACTAGTTTGCTCTATTGAGAATTAAATCATACACTAAGGAGTATAATACCCTGAATAACTGCATGGAATGATTAATATTAACTTTCAAACTTTTTATTTACCATTCCTCTCATCTTTTATTTTTTAAAAAAATTTGAGGTCACATTTTATTAATATTTTTAACTATCACTTTTTGAAAGAGAATTGTATGACTTTTTTTTCCTGGGTATATTTCACATAGTTTAATGCTACACTGCCTCACATCATGAATTTTGCTTAAATGGCCCTTGCTGAGATTTAAAATAAATCTTCTTGGTGAATTCTTCTGTTTAGAAGGTGGAAAGCAGCTTATATAAATATCACCAAAGTTCTTTGTGGACAATCTATAATGAAAAAAGAAAAACAAGACATAAAAGTTTTAGAGAGAAACACTTCAGAAATATAGAAAGAAGAACGTGTGTGGGGGGAGAGGTATAGATAAATTTATAAAACTAATCAGAATTTATTTTCAACCAAATTTGAGAAAATTGGGTTTATAATCAGTCACTGTAACCTGAATAAAATAGTTACATAGTCTAAGAATTGTGAACATCTGAATCAGATATGTTGTCATGAGGAAAAACAGTTGATTGAATTTCCTTTAGTTCATCATTAAATAACATTTTAGTCATTTTATCTACCAAGTGACTAGAAATAGCTCTATTTCCTAAGAATAAATCAAATAGATGATTGCAAAGCAAAACCAATCATGTCTGATTTCATAAGCCATTTAATGTTCAATAACAAAAACAAGTCAATCAAGGGGGGGATAGCAAAGCTAATCAGATGATTTTGAGATTTTTAGATTTTTTTCTTCTTTAATTTTGATATCTTATCACAAATCAGGATTCTACATTACATTGTTTTTTTCTTCAGATGGTTTTAAATGACAATATATTTGATTCATGGAGTTATGCATCTAAATCTTGAAATACAGGTTGTTTTCCTTGATGGATTTTTAAAAGGTTGATTGCAGAGGTGGAAGATGCTGTGAATGGGAGTTCACACCTGCCTGACACAGGCAGACATTTTCAAAACTATGCATCCTGAATATGTACATTTATACTTTATAGAGTTACCTTGACTTGCATTCACTACAACCCCAAGGCCAGATTACAGGCAATTTTCATAACACCATAACCCCGTACAGTAATTCACAGCATACAGCACAATCCAGGGCTTTTTCTGTCTACCTAAATGCCAGTTTGGAGGCATGCAGGCCTAGCACTGTGGTAGAGTGATTTGGTTATAAAACTAATAGTGCAGAGTTGCCATCTGGCTCTGGGATGACTGTGACTTGGGGTCTGATTATAGTCAGAGCCTTACTTTTTGCATTCATATTTTTCTTATTCCTAAATTATATTAATTATTGTTTGCATGTATGATATAGAATTTGTATAGATGACGCACAAATGGACAGATAGAACAGAAAATGAATAAACAGATCACAGGATTTAGTGTGAACTTTCAACAAATTGCATTCAGGAATGCAAAAAAAGGGGGGCAACAAAAAACTCATGGGGACTTTGGGAAAGCAATAGCTACAAAGGTGGCCTAAGTTGTCTTCCACAAATTCAGTTCTAGAACACCCACACACTATAATCTCAGCAGCAAAACTCTAGCCATGGAATAATTCCCTCTCCTTCTCCCTCCTATCCCTCTCCCTTCCCCTCCTCTCCCTCTCCCTTCCCTTCCCTCTCCTTTCCCCTCCCTCTCCCTCTCCCTCTATCTCTCCCTCTCCCTCATCTCCCTCTCCCTCCTCTTCATCTCCCTCTCCCTCTCCCTCCTCTCCCTCT
>NW_022196905.1:197478610-197528835 GCF_008632895.1 Mastomys coucha
CCTCCTTCCTTCCCTCCCCATCCCCCTCTCTCTGGTTAAGTTTAAAAATATGTTTTGTTTTGCTTTGTTTTGTTTTGTTTTGTTTTGTTTTGTTTTGAAACAAGGTTTCTCTGTGTAGCCCTGGCTATCCTGGAACTCACTTTGTAGACCAGGCTGGCCCTGAACTAAGAGATCAGCCTGCCTCTGCCTTCCCTATGCAGGTTTTAAAGGCACGTGTCACCACTGTCCAGCTAAAAATATGTTTTTAATTAAGTAGAGTTATAATACTCCCCCTTTCCTTTTACCTCTTTCCAGCCCCTCCCTCGCCTCAAGTTGATAGCATCTTTTTCTTTATTACTATAATACAATATACATCATATATATATATGTACAAATACATAAAAATATAAGTCCATATTTGCAGTGTGTGTGTGTGTGTGTGTGTGTGTTTTCACAGATAACCACACTGCATTGGACAACCTATAAAGGGCCTCATCTGAAGACTCAATTTGTCAGATCACCTTGTTGATTTGTATTATGTTTTATCTTATATTGCATTTTCTAAGTTGGAAGAATAACATACTTAACTGTACCCGAGTTTCCTGGAAATCTCCTCAGAATACAAAGAAGAATGAAGGGCCAGCTTTTGTTCTCAACAATTCTAATTCTATTTTCCTATATGATGTAGAAGCTACAAAGCTTTCATCAACAATTACAGACTGCTTTCATTGTCCTCATGTGGGAGTTCTGAGAGACTGTTTGAAATGGATTCAAGGAACAAGAGAGTGCACAGTACAGCCTTCTGTATTAAACAGAGCAGCAGAAAAATAACCACTCGCTCGATGTGCACCCAATAGAGTGTCAATACAAACAAAACAGGTGCAAGCTAGAAAGCCTGTAGGAATCCAGGGGAGGAGGACCAAAATTAGGTTCTTTGGATGTACACAGTACAAAGGAAGCGCTGTTTGTAACAGAACTTGAATGACAGACTGACTGCACTCAGCCAGACAGTTATGTATTAAGACTTACTAAGACACTGGTCTAATTTACAAGGACCCCAGCAATACCACATATAGCACAAATCATAAACGTTCTGCTATCGTGTCTGTTCAGACCAATGGAAGTCACTCACCATGGACAAATTACTAAATCCGAATATGTTTATCAACCACAGTGCCTCACAGCTTTCTCCAAAAATGGTTTAGTAATCAATCATATTAATTAATGCCATCTTAGCCACTGAACCCTGGGTGAAATAACCCACATCATTTTGGACTTACACAGAGAATATATATATACGTATACATATATATACATATACATATATAATCAAATCCCTCTATTACAAGTACAAAAATGATTTACTTCTTTGATATTAGGAAAGTGAAGTATCTAATTAGAGAATATATTCCAGATTTATGATGACACATGACAGATACTTCAAGACCTTCCTAAATTTAATGCACTATTATAAATTACACAATGGATCACATTAGCATAATTGTCAAAGTAAGACACCGAGTACCTTAAAGGAATGTTACTCTGGGAAAGAGTGTAATTAGTAGAGAGGGCTCCTGTGGTAATCCATGTGGTGGCTTGTAAATCCCACACCATCTCCTCTTCAGCACAGGGCAGGATTAGATGTGCACTTGAAATTAGATGTAGCAGGTGATTTCTCTGACTACAGACTCGTCTCTCTCCACCACATCCATCTTCCCCTTCCTGCTCCACGATTGACAATATATAAGATGGCATCTAGTTCCACCAGCCCGGCTGCCTGAGTGATTACTAGAGGCAGAGTTTTGCTTCCAACCCGCTACAGAAATAAAGCATAGCAAGAAATAGATAAAATTTGCACATTAAGCCGCTGAGATGTTGGACTTTGCCAGAGTAGTAACCTAGCCTGTCTTGTCACAATACTGCATCTAGGAATACGAGAGGATCAATCCTTGAACATTACAATCGATAGTGACATAAAGACAGGTCCTCTGTATTTGGTCTGCTTCTGCTTTTCAAAAGGAACTCCAGGAGTTGCTATGAGAAAAACATCGCCAAATTGTGCCAATTAGCTGAGTATTCTCAGAGATGTGGTGGGTGAAATGGAGGGCAGATATTGCATTGTTAAAACGCACAGTAGCTGAGTGCTGGCCATGACTGCAGTCTAGAGCACTGCCTTCTGCACGTACTTCTACTAAGATTAACAAGACAAATGCTAGTCTATTGTTTAAAGCAATGTATTACTGGCCGATTAGGCTCTGATATTTATCTTCCTGATCAAAAAAAAAAAAATGAGCCCAGAGAGGAACATAGGAGTTATTTTGTCATTTAAAAAAATTCAAATGCAAAATGCAAATGTGGATTCAATTGACTCCATTAAAAATTGCATTGTTTTTTATTTCCTGAAAGAAGGGATCCCATTGTTCTTGTTCAGAGCTATATTTCTAGAACTTAGAATGCTACTCATACTAAGTGGATCAAAATGAGCATTTCAAAAAACAATTATGCCTGTATTTTAGCTAGAGTTACCAGTCTCGTTCATGGCTTCCCCAAAATCCAAATGCCATGTTAGGTTGTAGTAATAGAAACATCCGGGTTAGAATAGGTGACTAGAACTCATCCCACTAAATCCTCATTGGGCAACATTTGCCTAAGAATAGACACCTAGAGATCATGCACTCATTACCAAATTCTATTGTAATGTGTTTCTAAGGGTTTTTTTTTTTAAATACAATGTGGTACCAGAAAATGAATAATATTTGTAAGATATGAATGAGTTTTAAAAATGAAAAGGGGGTTTCTAGGTTACACTTGGGAAAAGGAACTAATGTGATATTAATAACTATGGGCCTGTGAGATAGCTCAGCCAGTGAAGACATTTGCTACCAAGTCTGATGACCCAATTCAATTCCGGGGACCCACATAGTGGAAAAAGACAACCGACCCCCAAATGTTGTCTTATGACATCCATGTACTTACTGTGGTGCACGTGCACATGAGCACACACACAAATAAATGAAAAAATAATTTTTAAGGAGCTAGCAAATTTCCCTTAGATAATCTTTTCTTTCCAGTAGGAGTTGATGTTCAAATGCTGATAATGAAGAAATGCAGTATGCACGACAACGCGCAGAAAGAGGACTGCTTTTATTCTTTTAAAAGGTGCCATGGTCAGGAGAGAGTATCAAAACATATATGGCACACACATCCACAAAGGTCAAGACTTCCAGAGAAAACAGAACCCTTTGCCTGCGACACTGTGGGAAACACTGCTGCCTGCAGAGAAAGCCACCTCCGCTCCAGGAGGGGCCTTAAAGCTACAGGGCAAGGAATTATGCTAGCCTAGCACCTTTAACGTAAGGCATTCTGTGTACATTCACTTATTTAATCTATTTAATGCTCTACAAATGGTGAAATCTCCTGGGTTTTTTTTTTTTTTAATTTGTCTTGGTTTTTGTTGGTTTTATTTTTTGGTTATTTTGGCTAAAGAAACAGACTTAGGCACTTACTAGCATTTCCAGGTTTATATATAAACTAGGGCCAACCCCCAAAATCATGTGGCTTTGTTTTTTACCAAACAATAAAGATTTAATATGGACATACAACTACCTCAGATGTAAAAGAATGTGTTGTGGCTGGGAGAGTGGATGTTTTTCATATTCTTAGAGGTTGGTCTAGTATGTATGTAATTAGCAAAGGAGAGACTATTTCAGGGTAAGGAAATTAGAATTTTTTTTCTTCATCAATAATGTTTTAATAAAAGTCATGAGAAAATTATGTTAAGAATTTTTCTCCTTCAGGGAGCCGCCATGGTTCTGACCTAGGTCCTCTGCATATATGTTATGGCTTAGAAGCTTTGGTGTTCTTGTGCAGCTCCTGACAGTAGAAGCAGGCTCTCCCTCAGTCTTTTCTCTACTTGTGGGGCCCTTTTATACCTACTGGGTTGCTTCATTCAGCCTTGGTGTGATGGTTTGTGCCTGGTATTGTAGCCTCTTATGCAGTGTTTAGTTGATGTCCCTGGGAGGGGTTTTCTGAGAGGTAGATCTAGGATCTGGGAGAGAGGGGAAGTGTGTGTGTGTGTGTGTGTGTGTGTGTGTGTGTGTGTGTGTGTGTGTGTGTGCTATTAAGGTAGAGGAGGAAACTACAATTGGGATGTACTATATGGGAGAAGAATTTTTAAGAAGGGATTTTCTCTTGGGCTAAGGGTGTGTCTATAGTGGTAAAGTAATTCTCTAGCATGTGAAAAGTCCTGGATTTGATCCCTAGCACTACAGAAGACTAGGCATGGTGGCACACACCTATAAAACTGCCACTCGATGAGTAGAGGCAGGACAATTAGAAATTTGAGGTCATTGTCTGATACAGAGTGTGTCCAAGGACACTCTGGGATATTTGAAACACTATCTTAAAAAGAAAAAAAAGGGGGGGGGGGCAGCAAGGTGGCTCAATGGTAAAGGTGCCTGCTACCAAGCTGATAACCTGAGTTCAATCCCCAAGAGACACATGGTAGGAGAAAGGAGAATCAGTACATTGTTCTCTGACTTCTCCACACACGTTGTCACTTATGTGTACACACACCTCTGTAAAATAAATAAAACGTATGTATCTCTTTATATATATGTTTTATATGAACTTTAGCAAGAGAAAAATTTTATTTTATGCTAATTTTAAGTAGATAAAAATCCCATTTCCAATAGAAGGGACTCAATCATTTTGTAGGTACCTTTCTTTGAAGATTATTGAAGTTTCTATGACCTGGTCAGAAATACATTCAATATAAATAATCATATATATATGTATTATGTTTTAATAAATATAATATATATAAATCAACATGCATTCTGGAACATCCAAGGTTAAAGTAGAACAATGTGGTTCTTCCCAATGAGGTGAATCCTCATCAATTAACTGGAATATTCTAGACTCCTACACTGGAGAATGGTTGGAGTGATCTTAGTAGTAAGATTTTGTTGTGTATATAAGAGAGAGTGCCTGTTCCCAGATTTGCTGTGTTTTACTGCCATTTAGGGGCCGGAGGAAAATGCCCCTTTCCTAGATACACCTTGATGTTCTGCCTTAGAATACCAGCTTCAAATGCAGGCTACTCTGGGACTATTTTCACCCTTGGTGGAGTTGAGAGAGAACAGTGCAGTGGTGGCCACTGCACAGCAGAACGCAGTTACAGAGCTGGGAGCTGACTGCTGGTACCCACAGCATCTTCTCTTATGCCTCTGTCTCTCCTCTACTTCCTTTAGGCCAAGGTGTTCAGTACCAAAATCAGTATTTGCCCTGACAGGAATCTGACTTGAGTTTGAATCTCTAGCTGTTACCCTCTTCCTTCTTCATCCCCCTAAACTGAAGATGATTAAGATGATTAATGTGATTAAAAATTTCCCCCTTCAAAATAAGTATTGCCCTAGAAACGCACACACTCTCGTTTACAGAGGTGCAGCCCTTGTCTTTGATTCACTGCTAACATCTCCACTAGCTGAGGTTTGCAGGTGGGCTGGTGACTGCTATTAAAAAGCTCAAGCCTAGCACAGAATACTAAAGAAGAGCACCGTGTAAATAGAGTTGGCAATCTCTTTGTATTGAGCTGACAGTTCTGTATCTTAGCATTAGCAATCTCCCAGACACTTGTGTAATTCAGGTTCAAGACAACCCCTGATGAATTAGTTCAATCGCCATGATGTGGGCCAAAGAGTGAGGTTACAAACATCTTCATTGTGAGAACGGTGTCATTTTTTATTAGTTTTGAGAATTCTTCCATTAGATTTCCACTGTTTTATTTTTGTTCCTCAATAACATTTAAATTTAACTTCTTGTTCACCTATCTTACCACTTGTTTTTTTGTCTTGTGTGATTTTCCTGCCTTCAGGTACATATGAATTATTTATGCACCCATATGATTTTCTTTCAACATCTCCGTGCTGTGTTCTAAGGGGAAAGTTATGAAGGAATATTAAATAAGATCAGGGCAAAACCAAGAGAAATGCAATATGGTTATGCGTGTGTACTGATAATGCCAACCATCAAGCGTTTCTGGACTTGGCTGAGCACACCAAACAGGAATAGCTGGAACTGCCTTCTCTGGTGGCCCATTTTGTAATGCCCTATGGTGGCATTACTTCCTAAAAGACACACTATTTACTACTGAAATCCCTCCTCCCTTCTAATCTATCCAGCCCACTCACTTGCTTCTGCCCCCAAATATGTCACTGACTAGAGCATAATGCATCTCACCAGCAGTGTAGGAAGTGGATGGGACAGAGAGGGAGGTCATCTGTTATGCTGGAGGATAAATTACAAAGTGCTGTTTTCCCCCAACAAGATGCATGCTGCAAAATCAGATCCTGCAGTAGCTGCAGAAGGCAGACATTGCTAGACTCATATTTTTGCATCCATCGTAGGTTATGAATCCTTAGCTGCCCTTTAACTCTACAGAGAGAATCGTATAGCTCTTGCCTTGCCGCTCACAGGGAGCAGAAGAATTTACCACACCCTTCTGTCCTAACAATTCATATCCTTCACAGGGCTCTTCTCAAAGATCTGTCTCTCCCTTAAGATTCTCCCAAAAGGTGTAAAATCAAGCTTTTTCTAGAAAGGGGAAAAAAAAAACAGTTTTAGTCTGAAAGCCATGGTTTTACATTTTCATCTTCTAAGCTCTCCTCTGTGGGGAGTAAGCCTCGTTCTTGGCTTTCAATTGAGAAAAAAAAAAAGAAAGGATATTTGAAGTCTTTCTTGATCTCTGCATCTTTCTTTCTCTCAACACCTGCTTCTCTCGTCTAACTCGAGTATGCTATAAAATTCCCATGCTAGAAATTATACCTCATCCATCACAAAGTTAGAGATCAGAAAAAGTACCTATTGGAGGCCATTGTAAAACCATCTGCTTCAAACAGGCTTCTGAGGATGTGCCCAGTAAAGCACTCCACTGGCTTGTAGCATTGAGGGAGCACACCATAGGGCAGTCAGTCAACTAGAGTCAGCAACAAGCAGTACTCCCTATCATTCCCCGCCCAACCCCCACACACTTAAACCTATTCCAATGAAATCTGGTAGAATTCTTTAAAGTTCTCTCCTTCTTTCTTTCTTTCTTTCTTTCTTTCTTTCTTTCTTTCTTTCTTTCTTTCTTTCTTTTTGACAGCATATGGAATACAGAAAGAAAGAAAAAAAGCTTTCATGTAAAATGACCTCTAGAACAACCTTGTAGTAATATGGCTAGAAAATTAAAAGTGACCTTGCTATGCCTTGCTATGTAGTTTTTGACAGCACTCTTATTCCCTTGGTATCCTGTAAGTTCATTTCTCTATAAAGTATATCATTCCAATTATCTACTGTAGTAGGAACAGACCCCCAAAAATCTTAGCGAATTCTCTTAGCTTAGTGTTATGAATATTTCATATTCATCTTAGGTGTCTGTCATCAGGTTCACGTATTACTTGCTTTCCAATGACATCTGTGCTGTGGTTTCATTTTCTGTGTCTGTGCATCTCCTATTTCAATGTCTCGTGAAACTTCACATGTTTTTTTTTTGTCACCACTATCAAAAAAATCCAAAGATGATAAATCGCCACTAAAACTGTCTATGTCTTTCTTTAGTTTAATTCCTCTCTAAAGCTGTTCATTTTAATGCCTTCCCTTCCTAGATTGTTAGGGGTGCTAAGCATATTTTCTCCACTGTCCTCGGGAGATGATAACATGGACCAGTTGGTAGCTCTGTCTGTGGACTTACTCAGAACACCCATCGATTCACTGTGCTTCCGTGTTAGATAGATTTGAAACATCAGCTAGAAAACATGATAGCTTCAGCTCCGGGGCTGAGAGAGCCAGTCAGCTACCGGTTAGTCTGGATATTAGAAGGACTCTCAGATCCTCTCTCCAAAGAGGACGAATTATACGCCCACACCAGGCCATCATCACGAAGGTGGCAAGCAGGATGGGATTGATGTAACTCTGCACATCTTCCGGGTCACTCCAGAGAAAATATAACAGTGATTTCACACAGCTGCTGACAGGAGCCACGGGGTGTGTAGTTCCACAGTGGCCTAGCAGTCAGAGGGAAGCTCTATCTTTGTCCCCCCCATAGATGGATAAGATGAGATGACTGAAATCATGTAGTCCTCACAGCCACATTCTGATACGTGTACCTTTAATACTCTGATGGTAATAAATTACTCCGGAGCTATCAATAATCAATATTTTGGCTTTAACAACTGAGACTCTACAGTCAGGTGCTATCAGCATCTACTTTAATCAGTAGTAAGCCAAATATTTGTATGAATTCTGTTCATAGGTAAAAGCCAAAGTTATAATTGGAGAGATCACAGAAATGTGAAAGAGTGCTTCTCGGATCTTCTTTCTTCAAGTCTCTAGCCTGGTATATATACACAGTGGAATGAGAGGAGCTGAGATGAGCAGGGGCATGGCTCCCTTCAGCATCCGAGGATTTCACCCTCTGTGACTCCTCAACCTGTTCATAGGTCCTGGGATTGAAAGGAAAGCAGGGTCGGCTGTGTTAAGTCATGATGGCAATCAGGCTCTTGGGGAAGGGGTGCCACCAAGGTGAAGAAATCCACTTCAAAAATGGTAATGTGGAAATAGCTGTATTGCCACCATGAGGTGTGTGTGTGCGCGCGCGCGCGTGCATGCATGAGTGCGTGTGTGTGTGTGTGTGTGTGTGTGTGTGCTTAAAAGTGCTTTGCGACAAATGTACACATGCAGTTGACAAATGATAGTCTCATCTTACATTCGTGTTAAGTCATTTAATGCTAACAGTAAATGCAAAGCAGGTGTTGAGAGGAGCCTACAGCAATTATAGCAGGATGACACATCAGTAGTTGTTATAATGACTTAACAATTAAGGGTTAGCTGAAAAATCTCATTACAGGCAGGAGACTGCTCAGCATCACCATGGTGTAGAAGTGCAACGATTAGGCTGGCTTCCTTGCCACCTTAGTACTCAGAGCTGAAAAACGCCCTTTGGATTAATGTGTCCTCATTTCCCAGCATGCTCATTTTACCAAAATGGCATGATTACGTGACTCTGCTAACTTCTGACCTGCCTTCTGCTAAAAGATTTATTTTTATGTGTTTTCTATTCATTGTCCCTAACCCTCAGCATAAGCCACACATCAAATTACACATTTGGTAAACTATGGTTAAGCCACATGTGTTTATTTCATAAAATCATGCACATTTTGACTTGTTGGTGCCAAAGCTAACAAAATAGACTCAGCATCAGTTTGAAGTTCTTTCCAAGGCTTCTTGAGATGCTAACTCGGGTTTTAAAACAGTGATGATTTTAGAGATGGGTAAAAGCTTGATTTTATTTTCCTCCCAAATACCAAAATTCCATCTAGAGCCACTTCTTGTATGCATTTCCCCTTTCCTTTTAAAATTTGACCTGGATAAGAATTCAGTTCCATGGGTATTTTTCCTGCTTTCTCCCAAAGACTGTAATTAAGTCTTTTGTTTGTTCCAACTGCAGTGCATTCATGGCCTTGGATAAGAGCTCAGTCACTGCTTTTCCAGGTTCTTCTCACAATACAACAGGAAGCAACAGTAGAGTGATTACTAGCTTCTCTAAAGTGAATTATAATACACATGACAAAACAAATTCACTTTTTAATATAAAATGGGATGTAGAATTTTATTTCATCAACCACCTGTCAAACCAACCCACTTAGAAGTTCTAAAATAATTTCTAACCTTTAGATTAGTTTTTCTTTTCATTTTCATCCTCTAAAATCACATCAAACATCAAATGACAGCCTTTTTCTTGTTTGTGTGTGCTTCTGCTCTTTAAAGGCAATTAATCCATTATGTCAGAAGTATTCCTTCATTTCCTGGGTTCTGGTCCTCTCAGGTCAGAGCTACACTTAATTCAGCATGTTCTAGAACTAATTGCTGGTGTAAAAAAAAAACACCCTGCTTTTTGACGACTCTCATTCAAACTAGGGTCATATTATTATGGCGCAATTGAACATTGGAAAAAAAACAAGATTGACTTTTATAAACAGGCTTAGTATGGGATTCAGTATGTAGAAACTGATCTAAAAACACCCAGCAAGTCGAAAAGTAACAAAAATCATTGTGTTTTCAGATGACTCCTACTTAGTAGTCTGCAGTTAGACTATTGAAAGCTTTCACAGAAGTCGAGTAGACAAGGGAAGGCATCAGTGCTTCATTAGCCTGATAAAGAAGGGGCTTCAACCCTAATGTTCCAAGGGAATTTTCTTCCTTCAGAGTTTCTGAGATCCAGCAGACTTCACATGCTCTTCATACTATGGCAATGTGACTCTCTGCAGTGCGACCTTTGCTAAAGTTTTAATTAGCTAATTAGTCTATTCGTTCATTTTTTCTTCTACTGAAGGCTTGAACCTAGGGCGTTGGATATGCTAGACAAGTGCTCTACCATGGAGCCATGCCTCCCAGCCTTTTCTTTTCTTAATTATTTAAGGAAATTGATCCATGGATGCCTCTAGTCGGCCAGACCATCCAGGAGCACACTGTGTTTATCCCTGCTCCATTGCTTGTGCAGGACCTTGCTGTCTAAGGTTCTGCTCTCTCCTTCCTGATTTTTCCATTCTGGTGTTTCCTGCATGTCTCAACCTGGTCTTGACTTTCCCCTTCAGTCTTCTCTTGATGCCATTTGTATAATATCAGTTTCTGTTTTCACTTATTTACATTATATCTATATGATTCTCTTTTCTTTTTTTACAAATGCTTTCTTAGCATTTTTTTTCACATGATTGACAAAATAGTATCTTCATTTCTGGACTTTATGGCCATTGTGATGGTTTGTATACGCTTGGCTCAGGGAGTGGCCTTGTTGGAGTAGATGTGTTCCTGTGGGCGTGGTCTTAAGACGCTCATCCTAGCTGCCTGGAAGCCAGTCTTCTCCTAGATGCCTTCAGATGAAGATGTAGAACTCTCAGCTCCTCCTGTGCGCCATGCCTGCCTGGATGCTGCCATGTTCATGCCTTGATGATAATGGACTAGACCTCTGAACCTGTAAGCCAGCCCCAATTGAATGTTGCCCTTATAAGAATTGCCTTGGTTATGGTGTCTGCTCACAGCAGTAAATCCCTAACTAAGACAGTCACCATTATAGACTGCTTCTTTAAAACAGAAAGACAGTAAAAAAAAATTCTGCATTTCCATAATGGCGAAGCTGTCAAAGTCAGTGTAAGTGCAATGCACTTACACGTGGAACATACTCCTTAAGCCCACAGGCTCTGTTCCCTTTCCTGATTACTTAGCATCTGCTTGGATCACTCACAGGAGAAAAACTCTGTCAGCATTAATATTTATCAGCATGTTCAATAATCACATTGCCTTGAATAAAGAAGTCTAACCACCATTTCATTATCCAGTGATGTCTTACGGCCTGCTTCTTTACTTCCATATAGAAGATACGGTCAACCAGCATTTCCACAAGTGTGCATCGCCTTTGTGTTTGGAGATCATGTGTCATCACAGTGACACCTATAGGATCATAGGCTCAGTGACTTTTAAGTGTCTTAGAAGATCCATATCACTCAGCCCATACTAAGATCCTTGGGAAGCCATCTCATAGCCATTGCTGGCCTCTTGGCCTCTCCAGTTCTGACATCATAAGCTGTGTGATCACATGATGTTGAACTAAAAGGCCTTTCTTGAGGTGCTGCTTTGGCACATCATCAGCTTCAGTGTTGGCCTTGAGGTTCTCCTGAAATGATCACTGGAGACATGCTGGAGGCCAATGTTCTGGATGTACTCTGGCCCATGGGACCCTGGCCCAAGCTAGGCTGCCAGAAGATGACTGCTTGAAGGACTTTGGAAACCATGGCTTTGGTGACAGTTTGCAAACTTCGTTGGCTTTTGACCTCTACACCATTTTATATTTTCATTTTATTTATATGTCTCACATTACATATTTTTTATGGGTTGCATTTCACACATCTGTATCTACTATTGGTAAATAATACTCCTTTCTTATTTAATTTATTCTTTTAGATTGAAGGCTTAAAAATTATTAAGGTGCTTCTTTTATTCCATTGTCATCCCAGATCTGATGATTTGCATTTGGAGACAACAAAATGAATAAGTCAGATTATAAACAGGGAGAAAAAACAAAAAAACAAAAACAGCACTCAAACCAGGTTATTAACACAAAGGATTTAGCATGCAGAACAGAACAGGTTACAAAGTTGGAAGAGCAGAAAAGGGGAGCAGCAAGGGCTAAAGCTAAGGATTAGTCAAGCCAGGAAGTAGCCAGCAAGTGTAGGGCCAGAGGGCCAAGAAGGGAGGGAGGGAGGCTTCCAGGGTTCAGAGCCGAGGTTGTTCACAGCAGGCAGCAGTCATGAAGAGCAGGACTTACTGACAATCCTAAGAGTGTTGAGAAAGCACACTGCAGACAGACTTATCAGCCAAGTGAAGGGCCGAAGGAGAGCCCCTTTCCACCTCTTACATTTCAGATTCTTGCCAAGGACACTCGGTGGCCAAACTAAACAGAGACCAACTGGCAAAGAGGCCTGGGCAGTGTTTTGTAGGGATCAACCCTCTGTGTGCAGAGCAAGACAGGGGACATAGAAGAGTACATGTGCAAACAACTGACACGTGGAGAGGCTGCACTGAACAAAACCAAAGCTATTCTACATGTGAGGGAACCACACACAGCTCAAAATAACTCCGAAGTAGTATGTTGTCTGTATCTTTACTGGGACCACTAATTCCAAATAACCTTGGTTTAACAATTTGTATTTCTTTTTTGTTTGTTTGTTTGTTTGTTTGTTTTTTGAGACAGGGTTTCTCTGTGTGGCCCTGGCTGTCCTGGAACTCACTCAGTAGACCAGGCTGGCCTCGAACTCAGAAATTTGCCTGCCTCTGCCTCCCAAGTGCTGGGATTAAAGGCATGCACCACCACTGCCCAGCAACAATTTGTATTTCTTAAATACAAATAGTTTATGGTTCCTTTTATTCTATCATAAGTGACAAAATGCTAAGCCTTTGTATCCTTGGCCTATTTCATTGCAGCTCTGCTCTGGTGTCTAACTCTCATATCTAAGAAAGAATTTCTAAAATCTAACTCTGAATTTTATCTAATCCTTTAAATTCTGTTTGCCCCCTTACTACTTATTAAATTTTATACCAGATATAGAAAAACTAACTGTAAACTTTAGCCATTAGCTAAGATTTGATGTCTGTGTTTATGTATTCATGCGCTTGTTTATGTGTGTGTGCATGTGTTCATGTGTTTTCTTATGTGGAAGGTGGCCACATGCACCCAGGTTTGTGTGTTGGAGGCCAGAGAATAATCTCAGGGATTATTTCTCGCTCTATCTTGGTCTTTTGTTTGTTTGTTTGATTTTTTTTTTTTTTTTGGAGACAGGTTCTCTCACGATTCTGAAACTTATCAAATAGGCTACACTGGTTGAGTGATATATTTATATGACACAGGATCACAAATTGGTGGCAAATTATTCTTTGATAATACATCTATCTATATACTATATATATTTTTATGTATGAAATATATATCATATATAATTTACATATCAAATCTGTAATTTATATATAAATATATACACATATGTATGTATATACATGTACATATATATATATATACACACACACATATATATATATACACACACACACACATACACACACATTGAGTCTAGACACTCCACACTCAGCTGATCTCTGCCTTATGACCAGTTGTGGTTTTCTGGTCTTCATTTGCTGCGAAGAGAAGCTCCTTTGATGAGCTTGAGAGCTACCCTTCTCTCTGTGTATAAGGATGCATTTTAGAGTGAAATTAGAAATTATGCTGGTGTATCTAAGAGGCAGCAGCAGCTTCTCCTTTACCATTCATGACCTCCTTGGCCCAGAGGAGTTGGCTGGGTACTCAGTACCAGGAATGGTTTCTTCCTCTTGAGGGGGTCTTCAGTCTAAACAGACAGCTGCTGGTTACCAGTGCTTCTGCAGCCCCTTGAGGGATATCTTTTCATGCCGGTCATTGTGTTCATAGGTTCCCCAACTGGGCAGAACTGTTGGTTGCTCCCCTCCCTTGGCAGCTTGATAACACTGTATTAGTCAGGGTTCTCTAGAGTCACAGAACTTATGGTAGTCTCTATGTAGTAAAGGAATTTATTGATGACTTACAGTCTGTAGTCCAACTCCCAACAATCAACTCCCAACAATGGTCAGTAGCAGCTGTGAATGGAAGTCTGAGGATCCAGCAGTTGCTCAGTCCCACAAGGCAAGCAGGTGAAGCAGAGCAAGCTTTCCTTCTTCCAATGTCCTTATATAGGTCTCCAGCAAAAGGTGTGGTCCAGGTTAAAGGTGTGTGTCACCACACCTTTAACCCCAGATGACCCTGCTTGAACTCGTAGATCTTCCAGTCTTAATCTTCTAGGATTCATAGCCACTATGCCACCACACCTTTAATCCCAGATGATCTTGAACTCATAGATCTTTCTATCTTAATCCTCTGGGATTCATAGCCACTATACCTCAAGATCTCCATGCCAAGATTCATGTTGGAAACTTGTATATCTCAGCCTCTAGATTAGGGCCAGGTGAGCCTTCTAATTCTGGATTGTAGTTCATTTCAGATATAGTCAAGTTGACAACCAGGAATAGCCACTACAAGCACTAAGGGAGTGCTGTGGTCCTATGAAAGCTAGACCTCAGGGGAGATGCTATCGGATCCAGCTTAAACTGGCCAAATCCTGGGTCTGAAGTGTGTGGTGTCTTCAGCAACGAAAATGACCTTGAACTTCTGGGAAGCACCCAAGGGCAGTAGCAATATCCTATTTGTTTTATGAGTCACTTGAATTATCCTGACAATTCCAAGAGAGTTTCCTAATATTGAGGGTTTTCTGCTTTCATTGGGGAACACTCTTATTCCAATTGGGTGGGTATATATATATATATATATATATATATATACACACACATACATATATATGTATACACATATGTGTGTATGTATGTATGTGTATGTATACAAACATATGTGTGTATACAACCATATATACGCATTATTTATTTATTTATTATATGTATTTTAGGTGAATATAAAATAATAAAAGGCTTTTTCAAACATCCTTAGTATTATCCATTTTCCTTCCCTCTCCTCCTTTAATGACCTCCCCAGTTAAAATCTTTATCTCCATTTTCCCCATTGCCCTTCATAAACCCAACACAAACTAGCTTTGGCAAATGCAAAATGTGTTGGCTTAATTTAACTGGAAAACCCAAGTCTAGAACATTTTTTCCTGTGTAGGCTTTGGGGGTGGGTGTTGTTTCTTTCTTTCCTGCTTTAACACAAGGTCTTGCTATGCACTATATACAGGCTGACCTTGGACTCTCGGGTAAGCTTCCTGAATGCTAGGATTGCAGGTGTGTGCAACCACGCCCAGCTTCAGTCTCAACTCTGAGTTTCTGGTCCAGCTGGATCTGAGATGTAAGTGTTATCCATTTGTTACTATTTCTATTCCCCACCCCTCCCTTTGATGGTCAGTCTGCTCAAGGAAGAGGTTCCTAGAAGAGCTCTGATTGGTTTGCTGGGATCATGTGTCTACCTATAGCTACATTCACGAAAGCCTCCTCAGTGGTGGATTCTGATTGGACAGCGGGTAGAAAGAGTGTGATTTGGGGTGGGGCTGTCCCTACTCAATCACATTAGCATTGGAGGAGAAGGATGCTTTTAAGAAAAGGGAATTAAGGGGACTAAATAAAGGAGCAAACCAAAGTGCTATGGATTCATTACTCTATTCACAATGTTCGTCCCTCTTCTACGATTTCCCTAAAAAATACTTTGCTATAATTTTGTCAGTTATGCAAGTTATAATCCATTGACTCCCCAGCTCTTCAGACCTCATCAGTTCACCAAGCTTTGCCACTTTCCCCTTGAAAATGGCTGTAATAACTGTTATTTGCTTCTCTCTTCGGTGCAGCCACCTTGATTTAGATCCAGTTTTCTCCACCGTGGCATTACCGACAGTGTGGATTGGATGATCCCTTGATGTAGGGCATTCTCCTCTGCTTTATGGATGGTTTGCTGCACCCTGGTCTCTGTCTAATGGATGCCTAAGCATTCTCCCCTGTGTCCCAGCCACAGATAACCCCGGAATCTGCAAATATCTACCAAGGGTAAAATACCCCTGTACTAGAAGCTCTGACCAACGCGTTTGTTATCTTACACTTGGAGAGTTCTGTTGGCTTTTAAATAGTGCTTCTACGCCCATTCCTTGTCTTCTATTTTCCACACCACGCTGCCAAAACAGTCTCCTTGAAGTACCTCAATGATTACAAAAATAACTTGATTAAATTTCTGCCAACTTCCTCCCACAGTTTTCTCAATAAAGACCAGATTCTTTAAACTGGCATTCATAATCAAACGCATAACCTATTGCTGCTAAGCTAAATGAGGGGCCATGTTCCCCTCTAAGGAAACTACCTGCCTCTGCCTATGTTTTCCTAGTCACTGGTCTTACTGTTTTATATCCAGCATGACCTCTTTTCAACTCTGCCTATAAAAACTGTCAGGCTCCTGTGCTTCCCCCGAAGCCCAGCTATGGTGTCATATTTTCCGTTGACACCATCTTTGACTTTTTACCCTGCTGTCTTATCTCTTCAGCCACCTGACTAACAGTACTTGCATGCAGCACTGATAGGATTTATGTTGAAATCTTACCATTCCTCCAGATGACAATGATTGGTATATGTAATGCTATCCCCACTAGAGCCATCTATATGAGACTTAGGGCAAAATATACACTGTGTGTGTGTGTGTGTGTGTGTGTGTGTGTGTGTGTGTGTGTGTTCCCCAGTGTGTTCAAATGCCTTTATCTCACATGTTATGGGAAAAGAAAATAATTAAAACAACTTTTACAAAACTACTACAAAGGACCACACAGTTCTTGTTTGGACTCTCTCACACACACAGAATCCATTGTGACTGTCTACAAAGTGACAGTCATTCTAATGTCCTTGGGAATGAATGGGGAATGAGAAAAGAATCTCTATTCTGGTGAATTATTTGTGGCTACTATTTGGCATAAGTACCAACGCAGTCTTCTACATTTTTACCTTAGATATTAAATTCAATTACTATGTTAAGAATTGCAAGGAAAATAGAAAACACTGAAGGAGTTGCAAAGTGTAAATCCATGCAGTCACTAGACTTGGAAAACAGTCTAGTCATTCCTCCAAATGCTTGAGCATAGAGTTAGCAAGCACTGGAGCAATCAATTCTACTCAAATGTATCCACCCTTAGAGTAATGAAAACATATGTCCATACATTGTACTTGAGTATTTAGCAGTATTACTGCTCTTAGACAAAAGGGAGAAAGAACCCAATGTCTACCAACTGGCAAGTAATTAAAGCAATATATGGAATTCCATACAAAGGGATATTATTCTGATCCCCAAAAGTACAGTATGACAACTGCCACATGCCCATTTTAGGTGAATAAGTCATATGTCTTTAAAGTGTATTTGTTTTGTTTTCTTAGCTAGAGTCTCACTCTGTCACTCAGGTTGTCCTCAAACTCTAGATCCTCCTGCCTCAGCCTCAATGGCTGAGACTGCAGATGTACCACACCAAGCTCAGCTATTATTGTTCTGAAAGAATAAAAGTCCAAACTCCTATGATGGCTAATCTCAGTTGTCAGCTTGATGAGATCTAGACTCACTAAGGAGATGGGCCTTCGGGCATGCTTATGGGGGATTATCTTGATGATATTAGTTGAGGTGAGCAGACCTGTAGTACCCTTCTCTATGGTGGGATTCTGGACTGTGTAACAGGAGAAAATGAGTTGACCATAAGCATTCATTGCTCTCTTATCATAGACTGTGGATGCAAGAAACTGCTTCAAGCTTCAACTGCCTCTATTTCCCCACGATGGTATACTGTACCCTGAGCTGTCAATCAAAATAAGCCATTCCTTCCTTAACTCTATTTTGTCATGGTATGTTATCACAACAACAGAAAAAAATAACTAAGGAAAATAAACCTTCCACAAGGTTTATTTGTCTGTCAAATTTCTTGCATTAAAACAGGCAAGAGAATCAAACATTACAATGTTAAGTCCAGGGCGTATGCCATGCACGTTTTCATCTATGCTAGTCCTTTGATTGCCCTCCATTCTTACTCCCCTGGCAGAAATTAGGTTCTGAATTCTCTGTTTCTCTGTTCTTATCTGACACCACACCATGTGACTCGAGAATCCATAGAATTCTATTAACTTGCCAGTACTAATTTTCAGGTTTTAACTTAGCCGTGGCTAGTTGTCAAAAGAAGAATTTTTATTAGAAAGCATTGTACAGTAGTGGGATAGAGAGGAGAAAATCCTGGCTTCCCCTACACAGGGGACATTTGAATGTCACCCGCTTCTGCACATGTGCTTAAATCACAGCCAGTTGCATAAAGCAAAATGCAAGGCAGCCTGCTTCTTTTGGTCTTTCGGATGCAAGTTGCTAGTGAATCTGGCTGAACAATTTTCATTTCTTTGGGTCATGCATAGACTTAATTTCACCATTTTTGTTATTCCCCCCTGAAAATATAATGGGAATTTGTGATCTTCTCAACTCTTTCCTGGGGAGGTGGGAGTTGAGCTTTCCATAGGACCAGGAAGTTTCACCTCATTGTCTCTCTTGAGAATGTTCTTCTAGAGTCTCTGGCATGCTGGGGGTCCTGTACCTCTGCACTTCCACTGTTTCTTTCCAGTGCCAGAGAGAATGGGATACAAAGGGCTCCTTTATTTTCTCCTTATTCTTATCAAGACAGAAGCATCTTCAGTAGGAAGATGTCAGATGACATGAAGTAGAATTATTTGTCAAAAAACAGTGAAGAGGGGCTGGAGAAATAGTTCAGTGGCTAAGAGCACTGGTTGCTCTTGCAGAGGACCTGAGTTCAGTTCCCACCAACTACTTGGTGTCTCTTTAATGCCGGTAACTCCAATTCCAAGGATCCTGACCCCTAATTCTGGTTTTAGCAGTTGCATGCACATGTGTGAGCATACACACAAACAAAAAAAAATAAAGAAAATCTTTAAAAAGTGATAATGATCATAGAAAAATTATTATAAACATTTGTTGACATCATCAACTATGTTGGGTGTGTTACTGAAGGCCAACTACCCTATTACTATGCATTATTATTATCATGCTTTTTTCTTAGGTAAATATGAGGCTTTGGGTGGGTCAAAATATCCCAGTTATTTTGTTGCTTAATGGTAAAGCAACAAAGTAAGCAAGGAGTATGTTTGCTTGTTTGTTTGTTTGAGACAGGGTTTCTCAGTATAGCTCTGGCCACCCTGGGACTCTCTATAGACCAGGCTGGAACTGAATTTACAGAGATTTGCCTGCCTCTGCCTCCCAAGTGCTGACATTAAAGGTGTACACCACTACCACCAGGCTGAAGTAAGGATTTTTAAGCTAGCTATTATCATTAATGATTTAATTTGATGCAAAACTCAAATTCTTAATAAACCAAAGTTTCTTTGTGTATCCAAAAGAAGTGCATATACAATGTGGACTTCTACGTTTGTAATTATTCAGTATCTGTCAGTTTTCCAGAATTGCTCTACTGTGCTCTTTTCTGCTTTGGGCACCAGGACAATAACTTCAATTATATCCAGTATTCTGTTGCCCATCGGTCCAAGGGTAGGGTTTATGAAGACTGGATCTAGAGGTGTTGAAAATCAGCTTCTTTCCTTGGCTCTCTGACTACTGGCTGTTCCCTGCTGGTGTCCAGCTCCTGCCCTGAGATGACAGGTGCAATATACCTGGAATACCCATGCACCTTCCCTGTCTCTGGGTTCTAGTGTCCCCTCCCTCCCTTTACCATTAGACTGAAGGGTGGTAACCCTTGCTCTACCAGCCCCAGAGATTACAAAACCCTTTTGTGGATTCTCTCTTACTTTGCCCAGGCCTTTGTAAATAAACCCCTTAATTCAACTCTGACTTGTCCTCTTTTGAGTGTGCCTTCTGTTCTGATTGATGCAGTCCCTTTGAGAGTTTCCTAATGTCTGGCATGGTTCTCCTTCAGTTTACACCCACGCTGGATCTAGTGGCTGGACAAACCATACCCTCTTCCATGGGAAGGAAAGTGAATGCCCCTATTCCTGAATCGTGTCATTGCAAGTAGGACTCTGCTCAATTGGGTGAACTGTTAGGAAAAACAGAGTTATGATCTACAGCTCTGGTTCAGTCATCTCAGGGATGTGGGATTACTGGGGCCTTTTAAACCTCATTAAGGGTATGTATCAAGGATGTACAGTAATTGTACAGCAATTATTTTCTCAAAGAGAACATTGACTGACCTAAAGTCTTCAGTTCAGTCTTTGTTGTTGCTCTCTTGTTATTCTTTAGGTTAAAGAAAAATATTCTTCTTATTAGCAAGCTTTGGCCCTCATCTGCACAGACATACCTGTGCAGTATACCTGGAATCATTGAATGTAAGTTCTTTTCTACTTTGCCTGAAAGTCTGGAAGTGTAAAGAAAAGGCCCTGATGTTTTAGCAGTTCCCTGGAGAATGTCACTAACTGTTATTAATGTTGTTTTGATTTAGCTTTGAGGCATGCTCACCTAACCATCTTTATTCACAAGGAAATTGAGATTAGAAATCTTGCTTCTTTGAAACTGACATTTTACTTCATTCCCTGTAATTCTGAAGTCATGGATTCCTAGAAATGAACTTTAGGAAAGTGTTAATTGGGTGTGTTGAACTATCACAATGTTTTCTTGAAGGAAATGACAGCAGCTGGCCAGGTCAACAATGGATTTTTCTTGTGGAGAAAACAGTGTGAAAAAGGTCATAGATTGGAGAAAATATGAGAATTTCATTCCCTCCCAGGATTTATCTGATACAAGTGTCCTGGGACAATAGCATTGAGAATTCAGGTATGTGTCATTAAGGCCACTGGGGTGTGGATAGTTGGCATCTGTACTTATGGTGATCAACCTCCCTGGTTACCAGGACTGTTCCAACTTAACACTGACTGTCCCAGGTCCCAGAAAACTCATAAGCTGCAGAGAAATAAGAGCAAGAATTCCTGGAGGAAATGTGCATCTGCAAAGGCTCAATGACTGAGTAGAATGTGGGAAAACTCTGCTAATTAAGGTCAAAGTCCACCTTGACCGACCTAATAGCCTCTGGGAGACCCAGAAAGAACTTCAGTGGAATAGAAAGGTTGGAGTGATGCAGGCCTAGAGGTTATTTACCTAGCTTTAACCATTCCTTGCCTACTGTGTTGAGGCTAACATCTTGTGGCAAATACCTAAAAACCTTTGGCATCTATTAATTTTAGTAGACCACTAGTTTCTACCAACTCAAGAGACAGGAACACTTGTTTTAATCTAACAACATGGCTGTTCTGGCAAGGGATTACATCAAAAGTCCTTGGTCTGGGTGATGTGCCTGGAATGCAGACACCCCCTTAGTACACACCTTTAGGGTAAAATTAGTTTGTAGAAGGAAGCAGCTATGTTTGAAAGTGACATCTAATTGAGGGGAGGCAAAGTTATGAATCAGAGAATAATTTGACAGAGTGCATCGGAAATAGGATCTCCCAACTCTGAGGAGAACGGCATAGGAAAGAGAAGCTATTTAAGAGCAGCAGAAGGAGAAAGGGTCAGTCAGTTGATAATCAGTTCAGTCAGTGCAGTGAGTGCAGTACAGTAGAGTTGAGCTTGTTCATGCTCGCATTTGAGTGCTGGTCAGGAGAGGCAGTTGAAGTCAAAGAATAAGAAGGAGCCAGAAGATTAGAACAAATTGCCAGAGTTAGTTTGAGGCCAAGCAAAGCAATTCAGTGAGAAGCTGAGAGAAGCCAAATTGAATCAGTCAGCTTGGAGAGGAGTTTGAACCAGAACAACTGAGTTGAACCAGCTAGCCAGAGTTCAGAACAAACGAGAAAGGGCGAGATTATTTAGCAGTAAGCCTCCAAGACATCAATCATATCAGGCAAATAAAAGTTACCTTAACAAATCCTGGTGGGTAGCACCTGTGACCTGCAGCAGAGATTTCCCCATCCGGCTGTAACCAACTCTGTTTCTACTAATGTATTTTAAAATCTCCTTGATTGATAAGTGTCTTTGTTTTATTACTACAAAGTCAAAATCAACAGCAACAAAAGTAAACTACTTCCATGATAGAACTTGGAACTTGAGGTAACAGAGCACTCAGATTTTGCTCTAGAATAAACTATCTCATAGTCATTGAGATGAAAGCTGGTTTTGCTGTTGTTGTTTGTTTTTTGTTTGTTTTGTGTCAACACGTGCCAGAACAGTTAGCTACCCTCTGCTACACACGCAGCTGTTAAGTATTTTAGATATCTTTCCTGAATTCGTATATGAAGTTACTGGGCTGCAGAAATGGCTCAGTGGGAGAAGTGCTTACAATGAAAGCTTGGGACTCTGGGTTCAGATCTCTAGAACTCACACAAAGCTGAGTGCGATAGCACCTATCTGTAGTTCCAACACTCATACGTCAAGATAGGAGGCAAAGACAGGACTATTTCCAGAATCGTGTGGGCTAGCTAGCTGGGCTTACATAGTAGCAAGCCATAGGTCATGCTTCAAACAAGATGGAGGTGGGAACTTAAGGTTGTTCTCTGACCTCTGCACGTATGCTAGGATATATGAGTGCCTGCATTCACATATACTCACTTGCACACACATGCACATCACACACACACCTATACACGCACACACACACACACACACACACACACACACACACACACACACGATAAATACATAAATTAAGATACACACATGTGCTTGTGCTGAGTTATAAGCTTGTATCTTCAACAGCTCTCTTGCCTTTCTGGCTCCTGAGTATGATTTCTAGCTTGTTCTTGCTTTCTCATGTATTGTTTAAGGTAACCACCCCCTCTCACCTTGACAACCAATGTTTCTATATGTAAAGTCTCCGAGGAATCTTGAACTTCCCCTTTCTGCTAGCAGATAACTTCCCCTCAAGGATCCTTGAAGCATCCCCTTCAGACTTTTGCTTAGAGGAAATTCCTTTTTAGCCTCATAAAGGGACTGGCTGCGTGAAAGGAAGGGCTGCCATGTCTGGAGTGCTGAAAGACTCTTTGAGAAACCACAGCCTCATTTTAGTTTTTTTTTTTAGTCCCTGAATTACGTACTCACTATAGAGAAATCTGCAAGAATAGCAGATACACCAGCTGATGCCTGTGGCAGACAGAAGTGTTCTTCCTATCTGCTGCTTCCAGAGCCAACCAGCTGTGCTCTGCCTCTGTTCCCCAGACACCTGCCAGCTCCCCTGGCATGCTTCCCTGCAGCACAGCCGCACCCAGAAGTTGAGCACGTCACTGGCCAGACCAGGTCAGGCGATGCAAACCACAGAAAATTTTGTCACAAGGCCTCCTTCCACACTTGTGAAACTTACAGGCATTTGTAAATAATTTACAAAAGTATAAACTTCCTATTGAAATTAAGCTGTGTGATAATTCTGCCCAGGAGTTTAAAAAAAAAAAGGTAGATGCTGTCTGAGTTATTGTGGGGCCATATCTGACCTTTGTGCTTTGAAGTAGTGCATAAGCTATACACATTCGGTATAAATGGCTCTTCTGGTTTTTCATTTCTTGGGCTAACAATACGTTATTAGGTTCTCTTCATGTCAGCTCCATAGTGAAGGTGCCAGGCTACAGGATCCTGTTGGCTAGATGCACAGAATGCATGCTCAAGGTCCAATATTTTCACCTTATAATGGTATTTGTGTAGCATAATCCCACTACACGCATCTTATTCCATGCTTTTGGCAGTGTTTACTTTGTTATGAGCCAAAGTGTTCATCTACAACTCTCAAGTCATCTGCCAATGACCAAGTCTGCAAGTCACCACCATTGCCATCATCACCACCGTCATTATTGATTTGGTCAAATCAGTTTTGGAAACAGCAGATGGGAAACTACCTAGCCT
This sequence comes from Mastomys coucha, assembly GCF_008632895.1. Lineage (NCBI taxonomy): Eukaryota > Metazoa > Chordata > Mammalia > Rodentia > Muridae > Mastomys > Mastomys coucha. Next base: position 197,502,534 of record NW_022196905.1, read on the forward strand.
AAGCTTGTGTCCTAAGGTGTGAATTTCATATTCTATCTTCATCTCCACAGGCAGACTTTCTCTATATTACAGCCTATGTTGAATCTATATCAATAGAAAAAAAAACTACAGAAAGTTAGCTAGCTCTGCTGTGGTCTTGGATGCCTATTAGACACTAATTATTTTCATAATTTGCTGAGTATTCATTAGATTTTTCTCATGTGCCAGGTATTAGAGATGGCATGTTTACTTAGGTCTGTTAGTGACAATTTCTGACCATCATGGGAGTAATATTTGGGGAAGGTACAAGCTAAGCCATATTACCCATTTTTAAGTTTTATTCATGTATTTTCAATAATCAGAAGAAGAAACACACAGCCTCTAGAATCACAAAAAAGGAATAGGTTTTCTTTTTCATCATGCTGCAAATGTTTAGAATTTCAAGGGGATAGAACAATCCTGTGTTCATAATTTCTCTAGGCTACCGTCTATTCTCCTTATTCCTGGTGCAGTTGTTGCCCTTATGCCTCTCCCTGTCCCTCCTGAAAGGCAAAGCTGTGTCAGATCAATGGTATCATCTGGTCGTTTAGTGAGAATCAGGTGTATATGGGAAATACTCAAGCACTGAGTGATAAAGGATTGCAAGACGGGGAAGTTGCAGACAGGGAAGAGCTCTATCCAGCCAAGGTCCCAGACCAGAGACCTGCCAGAGAGTGGCAGTTTCTTGTGATTTCTGTGTGTAGCTCAGCAGTCCTTGGGCCCAATGTTGAGAAGATCTGAAATCAGCTCTGACAAGGTGGATTGGAAAGTGTGAGTCAGACGAGCAGGTCCAGACACACCACCCACGAATTATTGCCTCCATATCATGAAAGCGCCTGGCAATTCAAACATGGGTGGAACTAAGGAAGGTGAAGAGCAAATGCCCTGTCCCATCTGGGTGACAGGTAGTAAGAATTCTGAAGAAAAGCAATGCTTTCCTTTTTCCTGAAGGCGCTTCACTAATTCCATGGCATGATGCCACTATTGTGGAAAATTATATATGAGCATAGCAAATTGGGAAACGTTGAGTGTACAGATTTGTTTCTGTTCTATATTCTTTAAGTTACATCTTAGCGATCCTTAGCAAACATTGTTCTGGGCATGGAATTGTGAGGCATATTTGCCTACTATTGACTGTTTCTAGTAATTCTTTCCACCCTTTAAAAAACGTTTCTAGTAATTCTTTCCACACCTTTAAAAAAAGTGGCAGGGGCAGGAGGGAATCATATTTTGCTTTCTAGCAAAGGCTGGCCTTGAACTCATGTTGGCTTCATACTTACAAGAATCCTCCGACCTGTTTCCCCAAAGTTCTAGAATTATCAGTGTAACCCCCCATGTCTAGCTTATGTTAGTAAAATACCAAGAAAAAAAAAAAACTACAGACTTACCTACTTTTTCCCTTTGTAAACTTCTAAAATAAGTAAAATAGTGTACCTATTTTACTTGGGACAACACTAGAGGATCTACTATAAACACAAACTCCATAGTGTATGTGGAGATGTGTGTTTCTAAATATCTTTATGTCTAAAATAAGTGAAAACACTATGCTCTGAAAATGGAAGGAAGGTGTGAGATGTCAGGTGACACTGCACAAAGGTTAGGGGCATAGAAATAGTTCTAGAAGATGCAAACATAGGAGCTCCCTCCTCTTGTTATAGAATACTACACTACAGTTAACAAGGACATATGTGAACTTTAATCAATACAAACATACATAAAACATGTTAATAAATGGAGGGACAGTTGGCAAAGTAGTATGACATTCTATAGTGGAGAAAACATCAGCACATCAGGAAAGGGGATGTTCATGTATATAGCTTTGGATGGCTTGCTAAACAGTATCGGGGAATAAGGAGCCATAGGAAGCTTCATGACAAAGAAAGAGATTGAATTTTACTTTATAGCAGACATTAAAAAAAAAAACTCACAAAGCTACATTCCATTTTGCAACTGTTTCTCTACTCATTAACATTTTATATCTTTCTGCATCAGTAAGCATGTACACATATCTTTCTTAATTGCAACAGAGTCTTCTATTATATGGAAGTTTCATAATTTATTTAAAACCTTTTGGTGAATATTTAACATAGTTCAAATATTTAGATTTTATAGGAACTATAACTCAAATATCTTCAGTGTGTGTTCATGCGTGTGCATGTGCGTGTGCATGGTGTGTGTGTGTCACTTAGGACTGAATCCAGGACTTGATGCAAACTAGTCAAGCACTCTACCACTGAGTTACTGCTTTAGCTGGAGCAATCATTTTAAGTTTTTGTCTTATCTAGATATTTCCTTTGGGCCACTTTGGAAGTAAACTTTCTAGCTCTTTTTCAAAACCTCAGTCTTTCTCTTACATTTTTGTAAATTCCCTTCCCCACTCTAAGACTTTTAGCAATGTTCATTTTTTATTAGTATTAACATTCAGTGTTATCATTTTGTACACATAAATTTAGCTCAGTGCTCTGTTAGTCAATGTTCTATTAGAAAAACAACTGCCCAAGACACTCAATTTATGAAAGTTGTAGGGTTCTTTTGCCTCACAGTCTAAGCATGGTGCTGGCTGGGATCTATTTCATTGCTTTTGGCCCGTTGTGAGACAGCAAACCATGATGGAGTAGAACCCCATACCTCATGGTTAGTGAGCCAAAGAAGAACCCAGCTAGGCTCCCACAATCCCCTTTGAGGATTTGCTGCCAGCAATCTGAATAGCACTCACTAAGTCCCACCTTCTAAAGAGTCTGTTGTCTCCCGACTGCCACTCTGTGGGACAAATCTTTGATGTACCAACCTGTGGGTACATTGCAGGTCTGAATGCTAGCCCCTGTCTTCATTTTAGGATGTAATGTGGGCCGGAAGTTAAACTCAATTTTTAATCTCTTGCTAACCTCCTTACATATATTGGGTTACAGGCACAGTATTTATCCCCTTCATTTGCAGTGGGCACAGTAGCACTCTGCTTTCATCTTTGTAGCCTTCCAGTGGATGTAATACACAGCAGGGGTATCTTTGTTAGTTTGCATAGATGCAGGTAGATTCATAAATGTGCTGTAGGGGTTGTCTGTACCACTCAGTGTTTTGTAAGCCTGTTTATACTAGCAGCCTTCTGTCAGGGATGGTGTTGTCAGGGGAAGAAAGATGCAAAAGGATTATGGAGAAGGCTTGTGGGTTTAGGAAATTAAAGCATTACATTGCATTGCATGGCACTGACTGTGAAGCAGAGTGAATCCAGATAACAGTGACATTGAAGACCCAAGATTATATATATATGCTATGAGTTTTTTCTTCCATCAAACATAATAGAGTGCATGTGTGCAAGTTTTAGAGAGGTGTGTGTGTGTGTGTATGTGTGTGTGTGTGTGTGTGTGTGTGTGTGTGTGTGCAAATCATAGGGATGAACTTGTGTCACAGGTTTGATGGGAAATATCTTTATTCACTGGACCATCTCACCCTTTTAGTTTTGCTGGTCATATAATCCATCCATGGATGTTTTTCTAAGGTCACACTGGAACACTTTATCACCAGAGTCTCTGCAGGAGACCCTCTGCAGAAGGTTGGCTGCTGAGGGGTAATTTGCAAGCATTTGAAAGTGTCAGAGTGGAGACAGGTTTCTCTGAGCCTAGAAAGAATTGATCTAACATGCCTGACTTACTGGTTCTCAGAATTATTTGGCTTTTTTGAAGATTTATCTTTGCTTTTTCCCCACTTTTGATAATTAAATGTGTGTATTCAGCTCTTATTAATTTGTAAATTCACCCTAGTTTTTTTAGTTTCTGTGACTAGCTTTATAAGTGACCACCTATTTGTGCTGTTTGAGCCTCAGTCTTCCATGAGACATCTCGCAGTGGCATGACGAACTTGGATCGGGAGGCGCTTCCATCTGTCTGGGATCCCAGTGACAGCATTACATGTGAGAGCTTCTTCCAGTCTCTAAGATGGTATTTTTCAAATTTTATTTTTAAAGTTAGGCTAGAGTTTTAAATAAATGCACTACCTCTCAGCTAGGCTCAGTGATCTGCTTGCCTCAGGACTAGAACTCAGGTCTGCTGGCTCTGAAGGTAATGATTATTTTTCTCAAGTTTCCTTTTAGTGTAATGAGTCATCTTTGATTTCCTGTCTAAACACCAATTGGATACAAAGAAATGGATTTTATATGCTAATTGCTTATGAATGGCGTTTATAAACAATAAAGGCTTACCTTTTAAATTTGGATTTTCTTTTCAGCCTTGGGATTAAACATTAATTTAGTATTTTTCTGGACCCTTTTCAGGTTCAGGTATAATAGAACTCATCTGGTCTTTGTTTGGTAGACTTGGCTTGAATACCTGGTCCTGCTGTACTTTTACTTATAATTATTTTATAATTATTGATGTACTTAATTCTTTACTCATATTTTTTGAGTCAGTACTTTTGCTTCCTGGAAATAACTTACTGAGATTGAGATTTTGACTTTTCTGCTGCAAAGTTATTCTGATTCTTTTATGATAAATAAATAAATAGATAAATAAATAAATAAATAAATCTCATCTACCCCAAAGCCACGCCCTAGTCTAATCACTAGTGCTGGTGCTTGTGTGTCTTTTGTCTTGTCAAGCCTGTTCTCTATATGGTTTGCCTTTCCAAAGCATTACTTTTATTGAGGAAGGGAAAGAGACTTTTAAAAAACTGAATAAATTTGATATTTTTATCTTGTTAGTCTACTTCTGATACACACCTCAAGCTCTCTCATTATAACACCAATCTTTTCCATTTCTCTCACTTTTGCTTACAGATTTCTAAGCTGTATTCATAGGTGGATAAAAGTTCTAGTTTGCGCTTTGTATCTTTTGCAAATATGAAAGATAGCAATTCAATTTTGCTAAATATTAACATTGCATTACTTGCTTTTCAACGAAATTCACTTGTTATATATTTTAATATAATTTAAAAATATTTTTAAATGTCTTTATTACTTATGAGGGGAGTGTGTGTCATGCTTCATGTCAGAGGACAACTTATGGGACTGGGTTTACTCCTTCTACTATGTAGGTCCCAGGATCAATTCAAGTTTCTCAGGTTTAGTGGCAAGCAGATCTACCTCTGAGCCATCATGCATAACTTGTTTCTTCTAAGATCTGATCAACCAAACCTGCATAACTATCATACATACTATAGTTTTGCCCTTTTATTTTATTCTTTGAGATAAGGGCTCACTATACAGCCCTGATTGCCCTGGAACTCATAACATATATTAGGCTGTCCTTGAACTTACAGACGTTTGCCTGCCTCTGCCTCCCTAGAACAGGGATTAAAGCTGTGCACCAACGTGCCTGCCTAGTCTTGTTTTTTTGATTATAATAAGAAGAACAACACAGTATGCTTCAAGGTGTCTATCTAATTTTTATTTACAATTCTGTGCAGTGTTCACAAAGTACCTTAGTGCTTTGAACTAAACTACTGATACCCAGTCCCAGATTCCCAAATTGATGGTCTTTGGCTATGAAATCTTTGGTAGTTCATATTAAAACATAGACTTCTTAGTCGATGAGAGGGCAGGAGGGTGGCCTGGAGAAACTGCCATTGTGGTGCTAATACTGTTGGCCTTGGGACAGCACAGTTTATGATGTGATGCTGATGTGTGCTGTGTGGTGCTGATACCGTTGGCCTGGTACACCTCACTGTGAGGGTTACTTTTTAAAAAATATCATGTATGTTACTTAATGGATCAGCCTGCCATGCTGACTTAACCTCACAAGTTTTATTCATGTTTAACATACTTCTTTATTTTTCAAAATATAAGACCTTGATACTTGGTAGTTCAAGCTAACAGGAAAACCAAACAAATATTAGCTTTAAATTACAAATATTTTCCATATTTATGGAAATTTTCCATATTTCCAACCTATTTAAAAATTATTCTGATTTTTTTTTTGTTACTTTTGAGTAACCTTATTCCCTGTCTTCTAAGAATAGTGCTTTTTGTTTATTAATAGTTATTGAGTTAGGAAGAAAAATTTTGGTGTGTATGTGGAAATTGGCTTAAAATATTTGTATATATAAATATGTAGTAACTTTAATATCTAAACAGTATTTCAGAACTCTCTGTGTTTTCCATAATATTTTTATTGATTATTTGGAAATGTCACATCATGAACCCTGAGTACCCTCACTATTCAGTCTTTCCAGGCCTGCTTCCTATCCTTGGAATCACCCACCCTTCAAAAAAAGAAGAAAAAGGAAAAAAAAAAAAGTCCAGTTTGTGTTGCCCATATATTCACAAACTCTCTGTGGCCAACCAGCCTCTTAAAGAAAACTGAGTCCTTCCCCCACCCACATCCCCAGCCCACCAGAAGGATCCACTCTAGAGAGCTTCACTTTAGCAGCTCCATCATAATTTCTAAGTGTTCTCTTCCATGGCTTTCTGCCTAGGCTGTTACTTTCGGGCCAGGGAGGCAGATGAGGGTAGGTAGGCATTGTCACAGAAGCCTTCTGTGTTCCTCTTTCTCAACTGTGAGTCTGCAGTCATCAATAACATGGCAAACTAGCTTCCTTGCCCTTTACAGTTGATGGGAGCAAGGATCATGGGCTTCTGGTGATAGCTCAGACTACAAACATCCACATGGTCTCCATCAGCAGGTGCCACAGACCTGAGTATGGTCTCTGGTGGCAATGTAGATTGTAATGGCTATTCCTGGTTGTCAACTTGACATTATCTGGAATGAATGAAAATCCAGAATCGGAGGGCTCACCTGTGATCCAGATCTTGAAGCTGGAAGACACAAGTTTCTGACCTGGATCTTGGCATGGAGATCTTGAGGCATAGTGTCTGCGAAAAGCTTAGGCCCAGACATGTTAGTACACATCTTTAATCCTGGGAGACTGAGGCAAGGAGATTTCAAGGTCAACCTGGGTAAAAGCAAGTCCCATATCCAGGCATGGTGGTACACAACTTTAATCTGGGCCACGCCTTCTGCTGGAGACCTATATAAGGACATTGGAAAAAGGAAGACTCTCTCTTCTTCACCTGCTTGCACCTATTTGCCAGCACATCTGTTGGAACCTACTTCTACAGAAGACCAACTGAAACCACTAGTCTCATGGGACTGAGCAACTAACTACTAGATTCTTGGAGTTCCCATTCACAGCTGACCATTGTTGGGTTAGTTGGACTACAGACTGTAAGTCATCACAATAAGTTCCCTCAATACAGAGACATTCCATAAGTTCTGTGACTCTAGAGAACCCTGACTAATACATAGATCATAGACATCGACACGGCAAGACTTTGCCACTGAATGGGCCACTGACACCATGGTAACCCTTGGCAGCAGAACAGCCCAAGGACATCGCCATGGCCTCAGGTGGCAGTGCAGACCACTCATATCAAAATGGCCACTAGCAACAGCTGGGCCCATGGATATCAGGAGCCAGCACAGACCGTGTATATTCACATGCCTTTGGTGTTAACACAGGCCACGAACAAAGACACAGACTTGGCTGCAGTAGGACCAAGGACCCAGACATAGCCTTTGGTGGCAACAAGGGACACTGACATCAACATGGCCTTAGGTGGCTGCACAGGCCACTCACATCAACATGGTCCCTGGCAGAAGCATAGTCATCAGGATGGTCTCAGGTGGTGGCTCAGACCAAAGACATACTGTGTGGCTGTCAGTGTTAACTTGTGCCAGAGATATCAGCATGGTTCCCGGTTGCCTTATGATCATGGACTCTGGCTTTAGCACGGCCTAGGGCAGTGGACCACTGGTACCAAAGTGGCCTCCAGGGGTAACTTGGACCATGGAAGTCTTTTGGGAAGGTCAGATCCAGAATATAAACCATACTTTACCCTGGCTACCCTGTTACCTCTAAGAACCAAAGCGACTGTGTGTGACCAGGTAATGTGTTCAGAGGCTGAATCAGAGTGCAAGCTCTGGGCTGCTGCATACCACCTTATCAACTCCACTCAACAACTCTACACGCCCCCCCTTCCCAACCCTCCTCCCCATCCACCACAGCTCTTTTTCAGACCCACTTCCACTATCATATCTTCAGTTCTGCTTCTCCCTACTGCTCACTATGGCTCTTGTTCCTCCATCTTTCCCACCTCTCCATCTCTTATTTCTTTGTCATAGTGGCATTAGAAACTGCAGTTTGTCACATAGTATGTTTGTTTTTTTTCTAAACAGCTTTACATGCAAACATGCATTGCAATGAGCCACTGTCCTGGTTTGAGGTCTCTGGTTTCTGATACCATAAATACTGGACCCTTTCAGATGTTCTGCTGCTGCCCAGAATCAGGGTGAGAGTGTGGCTAGGCAGGGTGTCTAGGGCCAGGTTCAGCAGATGAGCTCCAGGCTGCTGCACATCTCCTTGCCCTCTATGTTAGCTCGCTGGGCTTGACCCTTGTGCCTCAGGCTGCAGGCAGCACCATTGCCCTGAGCCCTCCATCTCCCAGCAGGGCAAGCACCTTGGACTGCAGTCATAGCTGTCTCCATGCTGGGGTCCAGTCAGTGGCTTAGGCTTGGCCTCTTCAGTAATGACATCTGGTTCTGCAGGACTGGCTATTCCACTCCAGCAGCTCATAGATGGAGATGTGGTGGACTGTCAGCATGTGAGGGCCTGCCCAAGTTGTTTTGTTGTTGTTGTTGTTGTTTTTTAATGCTGTGTATTTAGTCTATTTCTGCAGCATTGCCCAAGTTTGTTTCAAAGGATTTAATGTCCACTAAAGCCAGTCTTCGTGTGATCGTCTCAAAAAACCCATTGGTATCCAAGGAATCCAAAAACATAAGGGAAGCCAAGTGTACATCATTGTCTCTTGTATCCCGTCATTTCTCTCTTCCTCTTGAGACTGTGTTTTCAGGCCAAGAAGAGTGTTGAAACCTTATTTTCCAAAATTGTCTCCATACGTGCTCTACACTATCGTCAGAGACCATCTAGGAAAAGCTAAGGCATGCAAGTAAGTTTTCTAGAGATGACCCACTGTTTTGCATGGCTTGTGATGGGTGAGCTCTGAGATTCAGGGTCCTTAGAGACTTCACCCCAGGCTCGCTTCTCATTGCCGATGTGCTTTCCCTGTCACGTGATTCCTCAGCGTCAGCCCATCCTACTGGGCAGATTTTCTGCAGATCAACATGAAGATGTACTTTCATATAGTAATGCTATGTTGGTGATTTGATGATTTCATAATTCCTGATAATGATTTTATAGAATTCCTAAGCTGATACAGGTAATCTCAAGCCATCTATAGAATAAATGCAGCAATTAGAGCTCTGGAAACTTTCCTGTGTCATGAGCTAATTCCACTAGGAAAAGAAAGCAGGCTTGAAATACATTTACGATCAAGGAAATGTATTTCCTTCTAGGTTAGGTGTGAGACCATTATCTGGTAACTAAAGGTCATAAACTGACAATGGACAATTTATTGTAGGTGAAAGGACAGAAAATAAAATATTGATTAGTTTATCTATACAAAACTTCAAAAACTAACAATACACAAGGCAGATGATTTGTCTTTTGACAAAACCATGCTAACTTGTGACATAAAAATTATTGCTTTAAAATTAATGAACTTGTGGGGGGCATAGTAACAGATATTGAATGTTTCATCAGATACTAGTGTTAGTGGAAAGACATGCAAACACTTCTGTCATAACTCCTTAAGTCTTATTGATCTATGATATGAACTATTGCCTTAAATTTCCTATAAATTTATTGGAATGTAATAGTATTCAGAAAATCATGTAGTCAATTATCTTGCTATAATGGTTCTACCTGATAGTTGAAAGAGGCAAATTTTTAGAGAAAGTATAAAACTGAGGATGGCAGTACAATGATGGTGCAGCATTTCTCAGCTTCATCCAGGGTGTGTATTTTTTTTTTCTGTGTGCGTGACTCTTCTTTTCCTTTCTGTCTGACTCACAAAGAGTTAAAGAACTCTGAGCATCTTCCCAGATAGTGTAGGGGCCCCCATCTAAGAACAAAGAAATTGGGTAGTTAGCTTCTTTTTTAATTCCCTGCTGCTAACAGCAGGAGTTAATTGTCAGAAACCAGAGACCTTTAGCCACAGAATAACATGAGACAGTTAAATTTTCAGAGGCCATTAGCTTCTGGCCCACAAAATTGTTAGAGAGAGTAATAAGGCCAGAAACCATCAGACTTTGGCTTTCCTCAGATGCTGTGTCCCGCCTCAGCAGTACCTGTGAAGGCTGGAACTGGTCTCTGGCATACTACGCTTTTAGAAAATGATTCCATGCATGAACCATTTATAAGAACTGTGTGCATGTATCAGAGTCATTAGAACATGAAATACAACATCAGGAAATGCAGTCATTAGCTGATAAGTCGTTAACCCTGAGAGTGCCTTTGCAACTTTTAAATAAGACAACCCTGTCTTCTTATGAGTCTCCTTAACTTAAATATTTGAATGTACTCTGAAGTTATCTTATTCCTATCACCTGTCATTAGGTGCTGAGCTCAAACACTGCCTATTTTAAGCTCTAAGTACTTTAATTTAAATTTTCAAGTAATTATTACCCCTTGAATTTGAAATGCATATCCCTTCAAGTACAAAAATCACACTCAAGTGACTAAGCTTATGCATAAATATAAGCAACCTTAAAGTAAGGGAAATTTAAATTAACCAACCTTATATTAGCTATAATCTGAACAAATCACACATGTTTCAGGTTGTAACATTTCTACTATGACCTAACTTCTAAAAATACTACCTGTGTGCTTGAGGGTAAGTTATAAATTTGAGCTTAATATTTGTAGGTATAAATCTTCCCTCTGTTTCTGTCTTAGTCATACACACACACACACACACACACACACACACACACACACACACACACACAATGTTTTAGAAGCTTCTTTGCTCTCCTGTGAGAATAGCATTCGCCCTGGCTGTGCTATTAAGGTTATTATCTAAGGCTGTTCAGCCACAGCCATATATGAATATGGATCCTCGTGCAAACCCTATATGGTGAGCATCATACACACAGCAGTACTAAAATACAGAGACACACTGGAGTGTATAGTGCACTGACAAAGCTGAAAGAAGCTAGGCATGGTGGCACCCATTTACAGTTCCAATGCTTAGAAGGTTGTGTGTGTGGGGGGGGGGGGGGGAGAGAGAGACAGAGACAGAGAGAGACAGAGAAACAGAGAAACAGAGGAAGGAAAAGAGAAGGTTAACAACAAAGGAGACATACATCAAGTTTGTGTTATGGTGAACAATGTGATATGACATCCCATGCATGTTTTAGGTTAGGAAAAACGATGCTTCAAAGGATTGTTTTTAGACAAAATTGCATCAAAACTATTGAGCATTTTCAGAACATTAGTACAGATTTGAATAATAATGTTAACTAAGTGCATTGCACATCTAGCTCTAAATCAGCACAAAATTCATCATCTTAAGACAGCACACATGCAGGATATTTCAATTTTTAATTGGGGATCTGAACATGATTTAGTATCTCTCCTGGCTTCAATTAAAAATCTGATTCAGGATCAAAGTCTAATGCAGAGTCTTGGCCAGGAAAGTGTTCACTTCCCAATTCATTCAAGATTCAGATTCTTCCAAGGTTGCTGATGGGACCTCAGTAGCAGGTGGTTGGCTGGAATTCTAAGCACAGTTCAAGATGGACAGTAATACAGCATGTATTAGAGTGCTTGCTTTGTGTTAAGCATTATCTAGGTTGGAACTGGCTCTGTTGGAAAGGTTTCTGTTCTCTTCCAGGATGCAATCTTGCTACATGAGAGCACCTAGGCAGAAATGCGATGGGTTTGAGACAGAGCTCTCTGTTTAATTTAACCTAACTAGGCTGGTAACTTCAGTCACGTTTGTTATATTGTACTGGTTATAAGCAATTCATAAGAGGAAGGGTCCACACAAAAGTAACAAAAACTAAGGGAGACAATGAGGCTATGATAGACTGCTTGCAAGACTTGAGTTCATTCTCCATCCTTGCAAAACCAAAGGGATGAAAGTGGTAAGTAAAACAAAATCTCACAGAGCACCTGCTACATGTCAGGCATTTTTTAAGCACTTACATTCGCAAATCCACTTAAGCCTTCTATCAAACTTATAAAGCAGGCACTATTATTGTTTCCATTTAGATATAAGGAAATTAAGCCCAGAGAGCCTTAGTTCACTGTTGCATAATGCAGAGGCTCAGGAGACCCCACCCCATCCCTTGAAACGTTGCAGGCGGTTGAGTGGGTGCATTATTTTCTTCAGTGGTACAGCTGCCCATAAGATGTCTGTGCTTCTAGAAGCCACGAGTCACTCATGCTTCTGTAAGTAACCACAATTAAACTCATTAGTTCAGCAAACTGCCCTGGGGTGGACTTGCTTCTGTGTTTCCGTCATAGGTCCTCTATCAGGGGCTGAGTAGATGTTTGTTCATGTTTCCTCAGAAAAGTGTCACACAACTTAAAAGTGGTAAAGCTTCAATTGGGACGTTCCAACCACAGAATTCTTACTCCTAACCAGTTTCCCATCATATATACGAAAGAGCTGTAAAACCATCAAACTACAATTTATTGTCAAATATGGCCAGTTTTAGACCATTACTTATTTTGTATATTAAAGATGTTTCTGCTGTGGGCAATAAAAATATACTGGATAGGGATTTTTTTATTGAGTTTTTATAGGTTATTTTTATTGAGTGCTAAGTTTGTGTTACTTTTTCCCCCCTCATTGGCAGCTACATGGCATATCAGACTGAGAAGAAGCCCATTCACTCTTTGAACGAAGCAAGGTTTGACAGTTATTTTTAGATCATTAACTCTTCGAGGATCAAAGTGCTCAGAAGTGTTTGATGGTGACAAAATAGTAGACTGGATCTCTTGTGATGATAACATTTCTGCTTTCAGAGTGGAATGCAAACAATTGACCAGTCTTCAGCTTTGGATTGCCGGCTTCCAGTGGAAAAGTTGAGCAGCATTTATTTGAAGGGGAATTTGTTAGGTCTCCTTTCAATTCAGGAACCATCCTTTGAGGAGTATGATAAGTATGATGCCTTTAATTTGCTTTCTACACGCCATTAAAAAAATTCCCTTAGCCTCTCTCCACATCCTTTCACTTTTGTTGCTTTGAGGCCTGGTTTCGTGCTTTAGCCCTCTGTTTCACTAAGGCAAGCAGGATGGAGTTACCTGCAAGCCCAACTCAAGATCTCATCCTACTCCATTTGACATGTGCATTTCCCTCTGAGAAGGTATAGTTCTCTGGGCCATCCGAATCAGATGGCTTCTTTCTGCAGACATTTGATTATTAGCAGACTGAAGGAAAATGAGGACATGAGCACTCTTAGATATGGTTGAGAGGTTTTTTATTGTAGATATGAAGAAGAGAACAGCTCGAGGCATATACAACAGTCCAGTCTGAGTTGGGCCATGTGAAGAGAGTGTGGAGAGCATGAGAGGAAGAGAAAAGAGAGGATACAAGTAGAGCACATGGGAACCAATGGAAGCAAGAGAGTATGTTGCCCGAATGGCTGGGTTATATAGGAGAGTCAATCTGAACACACCTCTTGAGTTTCTTCTTGGTGTTCTGCCACAGTGCTGATAGATGTGTGCATCATAGATAATGATCATTTGTAAGTTTAAGACATATTCTGGTTTGTGTGTAAAATATCCCTCATAGGCTGTCATATTTGCAGGTTTGTCCCCTAGGTGGTGCTGTTTTGTGATGTTGTGGAAGAGATGGGCTGTAGATGGAGAAAGAGGGTTACTGACATTTCTGGCCTCTAAGTTCCCCTCCCTGATGTCTATCCTCCCCACCCCCACATTGGCCTCTTTCCTCTCTGCTATCTGGTCCACCAGAATCAGAGCCACACTGCTGCTACCATGAACTTTACTATGCTCTCCCAACCATCATAAACCTTACCCTATCAAACCATGCACCACAACAAAGACTTCTTTAAAGTCTTCCATGAAGTAGTTTGTCACAGCAATGAGAAAGGTAAATAATACAAAAAAAAATGCAGAAATGAAAACCAGGTATCTTTTTATATGGTATTAAGATGCTATTTTTTTTCTAATTTCATTTTTTCCTTACTGTTGTGAAGTACTCCAACAAAATGCCACTTATAGGAGAAAGCGTTTATTTTACCTCACAATTCCAGGTTCAGGTCTATCATGAAGAAGTCAAGGCAGCAGGAACTTAAACAGCTAGTCTCGTCACATTGTGGGCCAAAACCAGAGGAAAATGAATGCATGAATGCCTAGAGCTCAGCTAATGTGCTTCATTCTTACATAGTTCAGAGCCACCTGACTAAGGAATGATGTTGCCCATGATAGGGTGAGTCTTCTCACACCAGTTAGTTTAATTAAGAAACCCTTCCTGCCATACATACACAGACATGCCCATAGGCCAAGTGAATGTAGACAGTCCTTCTTGGAGACTCCCACCTTAGGTGATTGATTCTAGGATGTGTCAAACTGATATTTAAAGCTAACTATCAGACTATTATAAGTGTAATCATGTCTTTCCATCCTCTTCAAATGTATATGTTGACATTAAGATCATTAAAGTGACTGTGTTTGAAGACAAGTTATTGGAAGTCATAATTAAGGGGAATGGAGATGTAGTTCACTGGTAATCAGCTTTGCCTATACTGAAGTCCTGATTTGATCCCTAGCATCATCACTGCCACCACCACCAACAATAACACAGAGGTAATTAAGGTTAAAAGAGGTGAGAACAGTAGGTACCAATCTATCCATTGCGATGACTGGTGTACTTATATGAGGAAGACACATGAGGAATCTGTCTCTCCCAGTGTGTACAGAGGAGAGGTATATGAGTGTGCATGCAAAGCAGACTTCTGAAAATCATTAAAGAAATACTCATAAATAACCAACACATGGTATACTGATTTTGGATATTTAATACCAAAATATAATAAGAAAATAAATTTCTGTTTTATATATATACATATATATGCATATACATATGGTACATGTATATGTGATGTGTGCATATAATATATTTATAATATATGTAATAATTTATATGTGTATATACATATAAATTTGTTTTATATATACATATATGTATGTGAGTAAAATATATAACAATTTGTAAAGTCCTGTTATATCAACCCAAGGAGACTAGAATAGTCCGGTTAAATGCCCATCACTGCCAAGTGTGGCTACAGAGTGAGCTCTATTGATCTGGCTAACTGGGAACAAGCAACCCCTGAGCACAGCCTTCCCTGCTGTTCTACTCAGTCACGTTTGCTCAACAGACTCCCTCTCAGGGGGATTCAAAAGAAAGACACAGAACTTAACTTAATTTGGGTCAGATATGTTAACAGAAACACTATTTGAAGCCTGAGCTGTTGTGTCCTTGTGCCTACTGACCTAGGGAAAGCAGGTCTTTTTAGAGAAGGAAGAGAATAACGTAAGTGATCCTATGTGCAGAAGGGAGAGATAAGAGCCCAAGATAGCGATCTAAGGATGACTTGGCTGGGCATTTTCTTGTTCTAACTTTGAGTCTCTTGAGAAGCCCTGTTCAAGTTGTGTACTTGATTTCCATAAAATACCCTTGATTATTTATAAAAGTTTCTCTTTATTTTAGCTGTCTTTAGGCAGAGTCTATTCCCTGCAGCCTAAGGATTCTTTAATAACATATATGGAAATATGTATAATCAAGGCCTACAGCTTGAATTAAGTTGAAATCCAGTAATAAGCAAAAGATTAATTCATGAATTTGCTAATTGTTCTCCGTTGCCGTGGAAATTATGAGCATTTGACTTGTAAACTGTAGCACTTGAATGTCTCTATTTAGCTCAGTTATTTTCATTTCTTCTTCAGACTCTGAACTATGTATTTTTTTTCTTCAGAGGCCCCTTGCTGTTGGTCCATTACCCATGACAATAGGGAGAACACATTCTATTCATTAATTTTAAACATGTTTATTTATTTTTAATTTTGTGTATGTGTCGGGGCCTGAGTTTAGGCATGCTCAAATGAATACAGATGCCCACAGAGGCCAGAGGCCTCGGATCCCATGGAGATGGAATTAGAAGTAGTTAGAGACGCCAGATGTGGGTGCTGCCAACCAAACTTGTGGGTTTTCTGCAAGTACAGTGCTAGGTTGTAACTGCTGAGCCATCTTTCTAGCTCCTATTCATTATTCTTTTAAAATAACTGTGCATATATTTTGGAGTGGAAATATAAACAAGGTGCTGAGGTATGCCAATAAATTCCAGAGGTTACAATGGCTCCCAGAGACATTCATAACCAGGGTGAAGTCCTCAAACTGCTGGGCATAAAGCCATGTGTTTCATGCTATAAGATATATGAACAGAACTGTATATAGGGCATAATTAATTCTATCTACAAGAGCAAGAGCAAATGGAGTTCAGTGAAAGTGAAGACTACAGTGTAGATGAGACATTTGTTGTATGGATGGGGATTTTTCATCCAAGATAGACAGAGGTTGTAGACATTCCAAACATGGGGAATGGAATCCTCCTGTCCCACAAACATAAAATGGCACAAAACATAAAGTGCCTCAAAACAATGACTGGGGAGAATGGTTGAGTAAAGAACTCCAAAAAGCTAACCATAGGCAAGAGCCCCTGAGAACACTGTGTAATCAGCTTTCTCACAACTCCAGCAGTCAACCAAAAGCTTGTGGTGTCTTAAGGAGCATGCTTGAGGAAAATAGCAAAGTCCCCAAACATTCTGTGCTGTGTCTTTTTTGATGTGCCCTGGCTCTTCTATCCTCAATCATGAGCTTTTATGCCCTTGGTCAATAGGCAACAGTCATTAGGCACACAAACAGCCTAGCCCCCACTAAGGTAGAACAATTTTGAACAAGTTCCATCCACAGAGAGTTGTTACCATTTGACCTGACTGACAGCTCACTGAGGAGCCCTCTTCTCAGGATTCATCTTTATTTGACTTGACTCAAACCATTCTGTGTGAAGGGTCATACTTGAGGGGCAATACAACTCATAAAATAAGATGAAATGTAACTCATAGAAACCATCTTTGTAAAAGGACCCAAGGACCTGAAAGGGTTTGCAGCCCCATAGGAGGAACAACAATATGAACTAACCAGTACCCCCAGAGCTCCCAGGGAGTAAATCACCAACCAAAGAGTACACATGGGGGAACTCATGGCTCCAGCTGCATATGTAGCAGAGGATTGCCTCGTTAGACATCAATGGGAGGAGAGGCCCTTGGTCCTGTGAAGGCTCGGTGCCCCACTGTAGGGGAATGCCAGGCCCAGGAAGCGGGAAAGGGTGGGTTGGTGAGCAGGGGGAGGGGTAAGGAATAGGAGGTTTTTTGGAGGGGAAAGGGAAGAACATTTGAAATGTAAATAAAGAAAATATCTAATAAAAAAAGAAAGAAACCTTTTTTGTAGAAGCACCGACATTGGACTTACAGGACTTTAAATTTCCCATTATAAATATATTCAGAGACTATTTTGGGGTGCTGGGCACATATCTCAGGCATTAAAGTGTTTGACTCAGAAGCCTGAGCATCTGAGTTTAATCCCCTACAGCCATGTAAAACACATCCCAGCACTGGGGAGTCAGACATAAACAGATTCCTGGCATTTGCTTACTAGCCAGCCCGGCTTAGTTGGCAAACCCCCAGTCTCAGTGAGAGACCCTGTCTCAAAAAGCAAAGTGCACAGTTCCTGAGGAGCAATGCCCAAGGATAGCCTCTCCTTCTACACACTCCCCAACAGCACATACAGCAGCACCCATGCTGGGCTCTTGTGAATTGTTATGAGGACAACATAGAGTTCTATGAGCAAATCAAGTGAAGCAATAATGAGTTCAACGAGTCTTGAATTTCAGAGATGTCAGGACCTTCCATGCTAATGCACACGGTGATATAAGAGTGCTGGAAGGTATAGTGTTTCCTATACCTTTGACTATAGAATGCAACATTTTACAGCTCATGGGGAACAGTAACAATTCTTTAAAAATAGCTTAGGAAATATCAGCCTAGGCTATAATCTCCTAAAATAGGATAATTATTAAGACAGGGACCCTGTCTTATATAATTTTCATGTTACCAGGTACAGTGTGTTCTGCACAGCCCACATGATCTGCACACGTTTAATGAAAGAACACATGAAAGTGGACACACGAGAAGGAAAAAACTCAGTGAAGTTGTACAGCATCAAAGGAAAACAAATGTCCCCTCATACCCTGCACTTCTTCACAATGTCCATGCTATATGTCCCTACCTGAATGAGAATGAAACATCCTTCCCCCTGTAAGATCCAAACAGACCTCATCTCTTCAACCCACGCTTCATAGAACCCCTTAGAATTCCATCATAGCCTCCATTCTTGCCCAAGAAAAAATTCAGGAATAATCACTAACTACTAACCCTCCCTGTTTAAAGTTTCCATCTGTCATAGCTAATACCCGTTTGATTGTCATCCTAACTCACTTTTCTGGTGCTTTCCTAACCTCAACCTTGGAGTATGATTCCTGAGATCCTTAGCTCCTTTGCCTCTTCTGTGTAGTGCATTGGGCCACTGGGCAAGATGCAGACAGACAAGCCAGATGCAAAGAGGTATGTGGAGTAAGATGCCCCTAATTAGCCTGATCTACCATCTCCTGCAAACACCTGGTATTTTCAACTTAGTGACTCACTGCTATTCTCTGCTTTTTTTTTACCTCCTTCACCCCCTCTATTGTGGAGGACAGACTCCAGCTAAATGGAAAAGCAGGGGAAGGGACACTATTTTAGAATGTTTGGTGTGGGTAGATTTAGAATCAGTAGTGAAAAAAACAAAAAAACACAAAAAACAAAAACCCATGGAAACAAGAGCACCTACCTCAGTCCTAGAAGTACAAAATGTTATCTGTTGACCATCCTAGTACTCTGGCTGGGACTGAGGGTCCTGAGGGTTAAAGGAAGACAATGAGGAGAAGTTAAAGTTAGCCACGATTTAGAAAGAAAAACATACTAAAGGTTTTGAAACTTCAATAATCGCAAAGCAAATTAATCTTATGTAAATGCAGAAATGTACTAGGCGTTCCTTGGAGCTCTCTGGTAAGTGTGCATTTAGCAACAATAGCCAATTTTCCCTGGAACTGGCTTTATGGCATATTTTGATGTAGACCCTTTGAATAAAGCAATCAGAACTGTTTGTTATGACAATGGACAATAAGATTGCTACTTGAAGAAAGCTAGCAATTGAGGGCAAACAGCTTGATGAAATATGAAGAAGGTAGGCATTTTGGCTCCTTGCTTTCCTTGCCAACTATCTGAAACATTGTTAGAGCACTGTCAGGAGGACTGTTCTTGATATTTAATTCGTGTTCCTCACCGGTGCCTGCCTCTGGATATTCTTGGGAGAAATTCGGAACAATCAGGCCAGCTCTGGAGTAAGTCACTTTAGAAGATTGAAAAGGGGGTCCTTTGATGATGGCAAAGGCAGTCATAGTGGTTGGTGTCTGTTACATGCTTTCAGAAGAGCAAGGCAAACCAGATAAGCTCCAGGCATTGAAAAAGTATAAATTATAGGGAAAAAAAAAAAAGAGAGAGCCACATTGAGCAGCTCAACACCCTCAGCTGCAGGAAAGATGTCAAAATTTGCTGACACATCAGTTGCAATGCAGGGAAGAGATGGTGCTCAAGCAATTGGCAGAAAGGGAAGTAGGAAACTGTGGAAGACTAGAGAGAAGAAATATTATCATACACGAATAGGAGGTGCACATATATATGCCATTTTGACTTTGGTGTGGATGTTGCATTAGTGATCTCTAGAGGAACAGAATGGATACTATGAATATGTGTCACCAGGGAGGATTTCTTTGATTGGCATACACGATAGGAGCTGGAGAGCTCCTCAGACTGCGGAGGTTGAGCACCATGACCAAGGCAACTTTTCTAAAAGAAAGCATTTAATTGGGAGTGGCTTACAGTGTCCTAGGCTTACTTCCTTGTCATCATGACAGGGAGCATGGTGACAGGCAGGCGTGCTGCTGGAGAAGTAGCTGAGAGTTCTGTATCCTGATCTGCATGCAGAAGAAAACAATAAGTGGGGTGGGGGATGGGAGAGGAAGGGAGGCAAGGGGAGGGAGATAGAGGGAAAGATACTGGGTCTGGCTGGGCTTTTGAAACCTCAAAAACTGGTTCCCAGTGATACATGTTTTCCAATAAGGTTACTCCTCTTAATCTTTCTCAAATATGCTTCCCCTGGAGACTAAGCATTTAGATATATGAGCCCATGGAGGGGGGCGGGCGTTCTTATTCAAACCACCACAGTGACAAAAATGGATCTGTTGACAGCTTTGAGAATAGGGTAGGCACACACCCCAACAGTAAGTGAAGTCAGACAAGGAAGTAGCTCTGCTTTTTCCTCAGACTTCTTTATATATGGGCCTCTCAGACATCCTCATACCAGGAGAAGGTGTTTATCACTCTAGGAGAGTATTGTCCCCTCTCAGCTAATCCTTCCTGGAAAAGTCCTCACAGATCTGCCCAGAAGTGAGACTCTTTGTTGGCTCCGAATTGAATCAGGTCGGCAAAGATTAACCTTACATTTAAGGTTAAGGGAACATTAAGCAGCCTTGCGGTAATGTAGTACTGCCCCTGAAGGATGCTAACTACCCCTGAAGTATGGGTACTACCCCTGAACTGAAGAACGAGGACTACCATTGTAGGATGCAATGCTGCTGATGTCCACCACTATTGATTTTTAAGTCACATGAATTACTGGACCCATTTCCTTTTGTCTGCCTAAGATTTAGAATTTAAGGACTAGTATTCAATTGTTGCATGCTTATTATTTCAGCTCCATTCTCAACACCAAATGCAACCGACAAACTCTTCACATTGTTTCTGGTAAGTTCAAAAGTGTAAAGATTTTAAGATATACTCTTGAATGATCCTCCCCTTCTTTTGTAGACATATGATGGGTAGACATGAGACCCATGAAGAATATCCTTTATCCTTCATAGCAGACAGAAGAGCCATAGCAGTACAAGGCCTCAGTTCCCACAATGGCTGAGTAATGATAGGAAGGGGCCAGATGTTACCTATGTACTTCAGCATTGTGTATCACAGGAAAGGGACCTCCTAATTAGTGGACCCATCAGGCTATTGGCTTGTCTTCTGTGTTTTGGAAAGAGAGAATTCTCACTATCCTGGAATGTCGGCAAACGCACTTGGCAAGAGGAGAAAGTTTTACCTGCATTACTTGAGCCTCAATTTGACAGAATTGAGTGGTGTCTAGAAAATGGGTAAAGGCCTGACACACATTCTGGGTGTGTCTCTGGAGCCGTGTCTAGGGTTGATTGGTATCATCATTTCGGATGCACATCTTACACAAATACAGACCCCTGGGAATTCTTTAGAGCTGCCTGATAGAGCTCATTTAAACAACAGTGGTGGATTTTCCTAGAACTGGTCTTTATGGCCACCATCCAATAGGCTGGGGGCGGGGGGACAAAAAGCACAAGGTATGGGGAGCTTGGCTTGCACTTTAAGCACAGGCTCTGTCCTTCTTGATCAGGTGTATTTATGGCTGTCATTGCCACGGGCAGCCCACTGCAGACTCTTCAGCTTTTAGCCACACACTCATACCAAAGCCTCACAGGCACTTACAGGTCTTTAGCCTTGGACTCGATTACATCATTGCTCTCTCTTGTAGCTTTTGGATGAGGAAAAATACTAGGCTGTGTGAGATCCTGTCTCAAAACAACAAGAAAAACCAAGTTTTTTTTACTTTTTCCTTTCCTTTTATATGTTATAATTTTTAATACTTTTTAACCTTTGGGGTGATCTTTTCTTCATCTTCCTTTCTGGTTTCATTATATATTCAATATTAATGCATACATGTTTAATCCTAGCACTCTGGAATCAGTAGATCCTCATTCATTTAGACCAATCTGTTCTAGGCAGTGAGTTCCAGGGCAACCAGAGCCACATAGGAATAACCTGTCTCCAAATAAAGCAAAAATAAAACAAACACCCTTGGCCCTGTGAAGGTTCTGTGCCCCATTGTAGGGGAATGCCAGGGCCAATAAGTGGGAGAGGGTGGGGTGGCAAGCATGGGGAGTGGGGAAGCAATAGGGGTTTGTTCTTGTTGTTTTTGTTTGTTTGGTTGTTTGTTGGAGGGGAAACTGGGAAAGGAGAAATCATATGACATGTAAATAAAGAAAATATCTAATAAAACAAAACAAACAAAAAAATAAAACAAATGATCAAAGTATACTGTGTTGAAATCACTTAATTTGCCTTTGATACAGCACACATTTTAATTAATTTATCTTTTACTTATTTACTTTATGTCCTTCTCACTGCCCCCTCCCAGTCATCCCCTCCTACAATCCTTCCCCCAACCCCCTCCTCTTCTCCTCTGAGTAGGTGGGGGCCCCCTTGGGTATCCTCCCACCCCAGTACATCAAATCTCTGTGCGTCTTGACACATCCTCTCCAACTGGAAGCCAGAAAGGGCAGCCCAGCTAAAAGACTATATTCCACAGACAGGTAACAGCCTTTAGGATAGCTTCATCTCCCCACCTCCTCCATTTGTTCGGGACCCACATGAAGACCAAGCTACACATCTCCTACATATGTGCAGGGGCCCTAGGTCCAGACTCTATGCTCTTCGGTTGGTGGTTCAGTCTTTGAGAGGTCCAAGGGTCTAGGCTAGTTGCCTATGGAGTCCCCATCCCCTCCGAGGACCCCGTAATCCTTCCTCCTATTCTTTCATAAGAGTCCCCAAGCTCCATCCACTGTTTGGCTGTGGGTGTCTGCATCTGTCTGAGTCAGCTGATGCAGCACACTTTTTAATAGCAGTAAGAACAGTTGGTCCCAAATCTGCTTCTCTAGTCTTAAGTTTAGTAATTGTTAGTTACTTGAAGCTTCAGTCTATCTTCAAAATTAGTTCCTCTACTAAGCCTTCCAAACCCCCACCCCAAGACCATCAGAGAAGACAGAGTCTTTCTTACAGGCTTTAGAAAAAAACCAGGCACCCGGATGTCATCAGACCATGCATGCATTTTTGCTCATTGTGAACCACAGTTACCACGCTCCTGTGTTTAATAACTCCTACACTATAGGTCTTATGCCTGTCCCTGTCTTGTTTAGTTCTAAATCATGAGGCAGCTAAGCTTCCTCTGCTCATGGACCAGCATTACGTGTTCACTGTCATCTTTTTCCTTCCTTTATTTGCAGTGTCAAGGGTGAAACTCAGTCTTGTGCATTCCAGACCACTTCTCTATGGCTGTGGCAAGTCTAGAGTCCTGCACAGCATCTGTCTTTCTACTACACCTACCTCAGTCTTTACGATAAAATATTCCTTTGTCAGGAATTTGTCAGTAGTGTTAGGAGCCTCAAGTGCTAATTGCCTTTTCTGTCTCTCTTTAACACACATGATTGGCAATGTACTTATTACTTTACATTCTTAATATTAGCTTTTATTTTTTTTTTTACACATATGACATGAAACCAAAGCCATTTCAAATAATCCTGAGGTCTCAAATAACAAAGCAGCCAGGTGATATACACAAGAATTCTCCCTCTGTTTTGTATCCACCCTGTCCTCATTTTTTCTCATTGGAGTGAATTCTTTGTACATGGTGCTGTTATATAAGGTTTTAATATATGTCTTGTTCACTGAGCATATTCCCCTCTCATACTTCCTTATCTTAGACTTCTTCCTCTTCCTATTAATCCTTTATGTTCCTTATTCTGTCTTCTATTTTCATACATATGCATATGTATGTATGTATATGATTATATATAATTTTATATATCTATTTAATATTTACCAACCTTAAATAAGAGAAGCCATGTGATATTTCTTTTTCCAAGGGAGACATGATTTACTTACGGTGACTATCTCTGTTCTTCGCCTCTTCCAATTCACTTGTTTGTAAAGTCTTCTGTAAATTCATCTGTTGTCTCATCTTCCTTCTCAAGGCAGGCATGTGGGAAAGCACACTCTGAGCTGGGGTTTAGGGGCCAAGATGTTATAGGATGCCCTGGGTATCAGAGTATATGAGAATGGAAGTGGGAGCAGAAGTGTGTGGATGAGAAAGGCCAGCTGTGATGTGGTCTGGAGGTCAGCCCCAGCTGCCCTCAGAGTTTTAGGGCATCTAGAAAGAGAATAGTGCTTTAGAGTTGCACGGAGCTGAGTCAAAGTCAGAAGATCTTGATGCCTCTAAGGGGCAGCTACTGGCTGTGGGCTTCTCTGGGAAGGGGCAGAACCACGGCCAAAATTCTACCCTACTGACATAGTTCCCAAAGGGGTTGCCAACAGAAGGCTGGCACAGCTCCTAGCAACTGAGTCCATCATGGTGCCCACTACATGTCCCTCGGAGCCCCTCATGGTGCCCACTACACGTCCCTCTGAATTTTGTCCCTTCTGTACTTTATTCTAGAAACAATCGTATACAATGCTTCTTTCTTAAAAACATCTCATACTCATTCTTTGACAATTTAACTTGATCACATCTAAACCAAATCCTTTCTCCTTACTCCTCTTGGTCTTTCCCAACACTCTCCTCTTCCCCGTTTTCTTCTCCTCTACCTTTTAAAGTACTCCATGAGTCTAGTAAGTGCTGCCTGTATACACAAGGTGTTGGCTATCCATTGGAGAACCTGCTAGCAATCACACCTTGAAAAAATAAAATTATCTCTCCTTTCCCCTCAGCTGGGGTGGAGCCTCATTAGATATTCCCACCCATGCAGGAATGTTGATGGGCTGGATGTTGTGTATCTTCTTATGTGACCACAGCTGCAATAAATTCATGAATACCAACACTATGTCATGTCCAGAAAACAGCACTTTATTGCACTTCTGTTCTTCCTCTGGCTCTTCTATTTTTTGAAGGCTGCCATGTTAACCTCCATATATACAGCATAATATGCATGTTCTGTAATATCTATGTAACATAGTAGGTTACATAAGCTACGTAACACCAAATTCTCATCATGGCTGTTACATTTTGTCTGCCCCACTTCTGTGATGTCTTCTGAGCTTTGAGGGTACTGTTTGGAGCTAAGAGCTCAACAATCCCTTCTTTGTTGGGGGTAGGTCTTGTGCATTGTGTATTCCAATGCCGATTACTATGCCCAGACATCTGTCTACAGTTCAGACAATGGCATGGTCAAGCATTTCGGTTCTCAATCACTTTCTATCACCTCTGATTGGCCAATGAAGAGCTGATTCAGCCTATGACTGGGCAGAGGAGATAGAAAAGTTGAACTTCTGATCCCAGCTTGGGGTCACAGGCAGATGGAAGTAAGAAAAGGACCATGAGGCAGAAGGTCCAGGAGAAGACACGATGAGCAGGTCACTGAGGGATTTGTCATGAGGACACACATGGAGCAGAGCAAGCCAGGGTGAGACTAAAACTTCAAGTAACACAGGGTCTATGGTTAAGTAGCTTAGAAGAATAGAATAGATGGATATCTGCCCAGTCATAGTGGTTAAAGCTTGTTAATAAACTTAATATGTCTTTGTGTCAATTATTATTTGAGAGCTGGAACAGGAACAGATAAGGTTATCATCCTTAAATTACAGCTTATACTTCTTCCCAGTTCTTAGACCAGTTTACGAATCTTTGCATTGATTGCTGCCTACTGCAAAAAAGGAGCTTCTCTCACCAGGACAGAGCAGTGTTCACCAACTGGTATGCACATAAATATTTAGAAGGCATTTGGCAATATGTCTGTTTAACAAAACAGTACTTCCCCCCGCCCCCATCCCCTATGATCTTCATAGGCTTTGACCAGATTCACAGTACCAGGGAAGAATCTTTTCATGTGGAGCAGACCTCGGATCTAGTCAGAAGGTGGTCAGTGACCTCGTAACAGTGGCTCCATTATTGTACCAGGGGGACACATCTTGCCTGGCAGGTCAGTGTTGTAGCACGCAGGGCCCTCTGCTGTAGGAAGTCCACTGATAATTTGTCGTTTCAGCATCTGCACGGTACCATCTGGCATTATGAAAATTAGCCATCAGGGAGGTGGTATCCAGGTAACTTCTAATTTGATTTCTGTAGGTCCTGCAGTGGAAATGTATTAGGCCTTCAGTAGTAGGGCCTTACCATCTAGCCATGGTGAGCAACCAAGACCAGTGGTAATAGCCTGTGTTGTTTTGGGGGCCTCTGGGGCCTACCTCTCTGACCAATACGTTGTAGAGAAGTACTTCACATATGGCACTGAGACTGTCACTTAATAGTCCAGGTCCTCATCTGGGAAAAGCATTGTCCACCCACGCAGGGTGTCTTCATTCAACTCTTAAAAAAACTGTATCATTAACTTTCAAAGCAGTTGATTCCTGTAAAGCTTTTATTAAT
>NW_022196905.1:197528995-197536533 GCF_008632895.1 Mastomys coucha
CCCCCCCCCCCCCAGCCAGTCTCCCTACTCACCAAAACCTGTTTAAAGCTCTGATCATCTGCCACTTTCTTATCTTACTGTCCCCACCTGTAAGGCCCGTCTCCTCCCTTCTCTCATGTATGCTTTCTATTTTCCTGACACTCCCGGATTAAACATAGCAATCTAAGAATTTGAAGCTAGGGTCCACACATGCCTCTGTAGCATTTGTCTTTCTGGGCCTGGCTGGCCACATGCAACACTGCTTTTAAGGCGTCTTTTCTTGTCTTCCGGCTAAACTTTAATCTATTTTTAGTTTCTAAGCTCGCTTTCATCCTTTATGCTTTTCTTGGGTACATAAAATGACTATGGGAAATGTTTTGAATCTTGCTTGGTTTTTTTTCTGTCCCTAGAGCTCTGGACTCTGTTGACAGAACTGTGTATGGGACATTGTCTTTTGATATTTTACTCCAGTATTTTAGCTTTACCTTTTCGAACATGTACATGATACAATACTAGAAGTTGGGAATGAATATTTGCTTTCTTCTCTAAAGTCGTTGGTGTGTGCTTTCTGATTAGCTTCCCCTGTGTTACATTTTTAATTAGTGGCCCATTCCCTGATACATTGCAAAGACAGGTCATCACTCAGACTTCAAACTTCAGTTCTGACACGAACAGTCTGTCCTGTTTACCATGGCTGAAAAGTGCATATTAGGACATGGACTAAGCAAACAAAATACAAATCTCTCCTTGAGGCAGTCTGGGGACTTAGGAAAGTCTGTACTCTAGGTAGATTTTTGAGAAGCTTAGTTGCATGAATAGCTTGTCATTCGCAAAATAATCTGAAGAAAGGGAGCAGAATGGTCTCAGCTTGTGAGAAAGGATTCCGTTCCCGAGTGACGTGTGCACGTGTGCGTGTGTGCGTGGGCATGCGCGCGCACCCGTGCGCCCGTGCTATGTGTAAGCATGCATGTTCACTTGTTTGAGTGCATATGTGCCATGAGGTGTTTGCGGATGCCAGAGCGCAGCCCTCAGGTGTCAGTCTTTTCCCTCTTTCTTGTTCAAGACAGGGTTTTTGTTGCTCACAAAAGGGAATGGCAGCTTCCAGTGTTAAGTCTCAAACCCTGGGACAAAAGGCTGAGGTGCCCTTTTGACATATCCAAGAGCACCTGACCTCCAAATTCTCCCAGCCTCCTTCAGTCCTTACCTGTTCTAGGGCACAGCTGACTACTCCACCCTCTACCCCTCTCCCCTCCTCACTCTCCAGCCCAGAGGCTTGACTGCCCTTCCCCAAGAGAGTCCTTCCTATACAGCTCAGTCATTTTGATATTTTAAATAAGCACCTCAGCTGTTTGAGTTTGAAATCTAACAACTAGCCTTACATGCATTCTAGGGATCTGAATTAATGTCCTCATGTTTGCCTGGCAAAGCTTGATCAATTTAGCATCATCCCAGAACCCCATGAATGAGTCTTAATGGAGAGAGGGACTCTGATGGGATTTGTGAGAGCAGTCATGAAAAAAATAAGTCACTATAATACAGCAGCATGCGTGGCCAAGGTGACAGATGTGATTGGAGGAGGGGTGGGGAGAGTAGGGGAGCATCTCTCTTCTTTTCTTGCAGGAACTCAACTTCACCTCATGGAAAAGATTGCCAGAAACACACGATTCATATGACAGTGAAAAACATGCACTTGAAGATTTGCTAGACATGAGCAGGCAGCAGCTTTCGCACGTATCTTAGTTAATTTTCATACCGCTATGACAAAACCCTCAACAAAAGCAGTCTAGGGAGGGAGGGCTTACTTTGGCTCCCGTGACGTTAGTCCGTTATGGCAGGTATGTCATGAGCTTGGGATGGCTGGGCACATTGTGTCCCTGGAGAGATGAACGGGAGGTCTTGGCTCTCTCCTTTTTACTGTCTGGAACCCCACCAGACCATGTAATGGAGCTATCTACATTTGGGGGAGGGGGAATTACGTCACCTCAGTTGACCTAATCTAGAAAATCCCTCAAAGACAGGCACAGGGGTTTGACTCCTAAATGAAGCTAGATTCTGTCCATTTGGCAATCAGTATTGATTATTACAGCTTGGAAGTCCGATGGGACTAACTACTGAAAGGACAGAGATGCTGTTCATTGGGTGTTACCTAGGTACCCCATCCTCTCATTTTCCCAAATGGCCCTTTTGATATTTAGTGATGGCCATTTTCATTACAAATGTCAACTAAGAGCATGTCCCTCCTTTCTTCCTTCCTTCCTTCCTTCTTTTCTTTCTTTCTTTCTTTCTTTCTTTCTTTCTTTCTTTCTTTCTTTCTTTCTTTCTTGCTTTCTTTCTTTCTTTCTTTCTTTCTTTGTTTCTTTCTTTCTTTCTTCCTTTCTAGTTTTATGGCTACTAAGGAAACCCTTTAACATGTACCTTCCTGCCATTTTTACACAGAAGTCCTAACCTCTGGTACTTCAGAATTTGAACATAGCCTCTTTAGTATAAGGTCACCTTCTAAGCTAATCCAGTATTATCTATCTGTGTTCTTCAGAAGAAAGCAACTCTGGGCATAGACACACCCAGAGTGAGAATGTTACAGTTTACAGTTTACAGTTAAGAGGGGAGGCCCTTTCCTACAGCCCAAGGAGGAATTAACCCCTTACCTTTAATCTCACACCTGTGCGACTATCAATAGCAACTTCTGCAAAGGTTCTCTCTGTGCTAGTCTATTAGGACAGCATTGGCAAACTAAGATGGGCCCTTCTGTTAAACCATTTCAAACTCTGTCTTCTCATAGTGAACAATTTTAAAAGTTAGTTTGAAGTACATTTTGAACTCATTACCTTTCCTAGCCAGTTTTCTGTCCACTTGACACAAGCTAGATAGAATCATGTGAAAGGAGGGAGCTTTCAGTGAGAAAATGCTTCAAAACATCTAGCTTTGGGGGAAAAAAAGGTTTTACTAATTAGTAATTGGGTTAGTGGTCTTCAGTTCTATAAGAAAGCGGTCTAGGTAAACCACAATAATCAAGCCAGTAAGAGGCACCCCTCTGTGACCCGTGCATTGGGCTCCTGCCTCCAGGTTCCTGCCCTGTTTGAGTTCCTGTCCTGACTTCCTTCAATGATGAACAGTGATGTAGAAGTGTAAGTTGAATAAGCCCTTTCCTCCCCGAGTTGCTTAGGTCATGGTGTTTCATCCCAGCATGAGCAACCTTGACTAAGACCTTGCCTCTCACCTCTTACTACCTTTCTTCCTCCTGGGACTTGGCTTTCTTTGGGATTGGATTGACAAAGTTATGACTTCCAGCTCCCCACATCTCCCCATCTTTTTCATTTTTCCCTTTGCAGCACGCATTTTTCCCATTTGATCTCATGGCTTGGTTTCTACCCGCAGCCCACACCCTGTGAGAACGCTAACCTTTCTTCTGCCACTGCAGGTCTAGGATCCTTCGTTCTCTCTTCACTTTGATATTCTCCATGCCTCCTCTGAATGCTCTCATTTCAAGTCTTCCTTCTTCTTACAGCTTCCGAGTTACTGCTTTTGAAAAAAAAAATTTGATGACTTTTCTTCGATAAACACAGTGATTATTTCTTCTTGTTTTCTTATAACCTTTGGTACATTTAAAAACTGTAAATAATCTTTATCTCTCCTAGGAATTCTTTCCCAGGACTTCTTCCCTGCAGAACCCTTTTAGTTCTAGTCTCCCCTCTGAAGGCAGCACTGCTGTGGCTGCTTCTGTCTCCCTCCCTCCTCACCTCGCTACTAATAAATTCTTCATAGGGATATTCTTCTTGTATTTCAAATTTTTCATGAATAGATTCTTGCATTTACGCCATAAACCTTGTAACAACAAACACATGGAATCCAAAGACACTAGTCTTCTGAAGATAAGTTCATAACTTTCAATTTTCACTTTTTCTTAACTAATATTGGTTTGATGGTAGCCCAGATTGTTATAGAAGGCATTCTGGTGAGCCATAAATATCATATAGTAAAAAGAAATGTTGAGTTTCTTCAGTATAGTGCAGTTATTTAATTCACTAAGTCCATGGCTTGTATTAATATTTGTATAATAACAAGCTCATTGTGGCCTTTGTCTTTTTGCATTTTCTTCTCCCCCTTCTACTTGAAGCATGTTGGAAACACAGTAGGAAGACTAGTATTAAAAGTGTTAATATTTTGAGGCTGCATTTTTTAATGCTCTTAAATTTTTATGAAAACCTTGCTGAAATCACAATAAAAAAACCCAGAAGCCTTGAGAAGCTATTAATAATCTAGTATCTCAAGTTCATGTGGGGAATGTTAATCCCACTTACCAAAGAAGGCTTCACTGTGACTCATTATGATTGAGACCTTGTAACTTCGGAGACGTGGTGGTGTGAAAATGTGCTATTATAGACATACTTCGCTGAAGTTCCAAATATGCTAAGTGAATGGATTATGAATATGAGCTCCTGATGAACATCTCTTAAGATCTTACTTTAAAAAGCATAGTTGTACACATGCTTACCAGAGGATTACCGCAAAGAGGCCACCCTGTTCTGTATATATTCTCAGGACAAAACAAGTCAAACTCTAAAAGTTAAACTCATATCTAGACTTTTCATACAGGTGACATGTTATCCAAAAGACCTTCTGAGACTATCTTTTGGGTGCATAAGAGCTACTTTAAGTATATTTGAAATTCAACTAGTTAAAGCAAGAATGTGATCTTTCAAACAAACATTCATGAGTGGTTATAAGCTCTGGGCTAGCATGTATGAGGTCCTGCTTTCAATGTTTATATTTTTAAGGAAATGTTTGATCAGACTGAGAGGGCAATTCAGTAAAGTTAATGTGCCTAACACACATAAAGCATATTAATTTCTGGTGGTAAATACACAGATAGCTCCACTTCAAATTCATACTACATACGTATATATGTATACATACATATATGTGTGTATATGTGAATATGTATATGTGTATATATGATTGAATATATGTACATATGTATGTGTACTATTGTATATGTATATATTGAATATATATGTTAATAAATATATGTATATATGTGATACTTATACATACATGTATGTATATATATGACTGAACTTTGATTCCACATCTTTGAGAAAGACTGTGTGCTTAATTAAGACTCTTTTAGGTGTAACACTATCTATTCATATTCAGTGCAGTTCAATGACTTCATTAGGAACAGTTGCAAGAGAAAAGATTAGAATTTCTGAGATTTACAGCTGCAGTTCTTATGGTTTTATAACTTCTTTTCATTGAAAATAAATAACAAGAACTTGAGATGTGTCTTGTTTGGCAGTGTGCTTGTCCAACGTGCACAAAGCAATGGTTTTGAGCCTCTGTACTATTAAAAAAAAAAAAAAAACCAGTTGGTTGGTGCACATCTGTAACTTTAGCAAGTAAAAGATAGAGGCAGGAGGGTCAGAAGTTCAAGGTCATCCCTAGCTACATTGTGAGTTCAAAGCCAACTGGGCCACATGAGACCCCTATCTCAAAAACAAGTATTGTTACATCTCAAACTGTTTTGATGGAGAAAAAGCATAGCTTTAGAAAGACAGTGCTGCTAGTATGGAGATGAAAAATCCAAGATCTTGAGATTGTCAATGGAGATACTGCTCTCTGGGGTTTTGAAGGAAAAGAAAATAAGGTTGCTGGCTTTCTTATAGCACATGCGTTTCTGAAAGAGACAAGATGGTGCTCTTGGTTGTTGTTTCTGGGTAAGTGTCACCATGATGCTGACGAGTGCTTCATTGCTTGTTTCTTGTACCTTCTATTGCTGTCCATTATCACTGTCCTGTCACTTGACCCTCACTTCCTCATGAACATGATGCTGGTCTGACAGCAAACCTTTCACCCAGATTTCTATTAATTATATTTCAATGGGTGTCGATGACACTTCCTGGCTCCCATTTATTGACTTGCTCCTCTTCCTATCACCTTAGGTACCTAGTGTGTGAGTCCTGGGGTAGAAATGATTTGCAACATCTCTGTTTCTTAGTCCCCAAGCTTGATAGAGCTTTTTATCTGTCTAGATTTCTTACTCAGTTCCCTGTCCTATCTATCATCTTTCACTGAGCCTTGACTATGAATACCACTGCCTTCTCAAAATGCTCATTAGCCTGTTCATCTTTGAGCTTCTTCCATGTCAAACTTAGATTCTGTGATCCATGATTTCAACATAACATATTCGAAGACCCCACAGAGCTTCACACCTGTGGGCCTGTGTACCAGAGGCTTTCCACGGAGATCTCTGACCTGTCCTGGTGCAAGAATTCTGGCGAAAGGAAGTGAGTCCTGGCAGGTGGGGAGAAGTCGCTTCTGTCACTTCTTCCACCGCTTCTGCTGCTGTAGTTGGCTTCACCTACATCTCTGCCTTCCACAGCTAGCCAGTGAGGAGTGCAGCAGAGCTTCAGGCTGCGTTTAGGGAGAGCAGACCTCTTCTCAAATGTTATAGCTTAGAACAAAAGACTCAGACGAATGAGTAGTTCTTGCACACCTTTAATTCCCTGGATAGAATTTATATCCAGTTTTGAGGTGATTCAGGGTTCACAGCAGGTACTTCTCATTGGTTTGGACTGAGAGCTTGGGGAAACCTTATCTGCATGTAGGAAGGCTTGGTGCTGCTAATACGTGACCAATATCACACACCTGTCCTGTGGAGGACTGTGGGGGCTGTAACTGCAACAGAAGCCAGGGGCCTAGGAGGTATGGTTGAACACCTTCCATCCCATGCAGGCAGAAATTACCACCCATCGGGTCTCCAGGGTTCCAGACTTCTTGCTCAACCAGAGCCAGGTTGCCTGCACTCCACACACACCATGTCTTTCAACATGTGTATATCAATCCTGGCTGTCCACTTTCTCCATTGTTCCCAAGCTACAGGACTATGGAAAAAATGTTTTCAGCAGGACAGACATTAACTATCACAGATTCCTAACCAGGCACTTACGTTCAACTTTTGACTTTTTTGATTCTTTGGAATTTCATTGATTCTCCCCTGATGACTTGGTCTGTCCATGATTTACAATGACTCCTTAAAGACATTGTCCTCGATTTCCTAGTACTTATTTCCCATCACTTTTCTCATGCTCATTGGTAACTTTGCTCAGGCTTTACAAGGAAAATAAAAACCCATGAGGGAATGGGGGCCAACCTTTTCTCCTCTTCCTCCTGCTCCTCCTCCACCACCACCTCGACCTCCTTCTCCAGTCCTCGTGCACGTCCTGGGAATCATACTCTTTGCTGCTTGCAGAAAGATGTTTTCAGTAATTGATACTTCTCGCGCCTTCAAACTTTCCATCTTAAGTGCATGCCTCTGTGCAGCACTGGTGCATGTTTGAGTCTCATCCATGAAAATGGTTAGAGACCCGAGCTCTGTTCCACTCTTCTCTCCAGTGCCAGTTCTTGCTGTCTTCTGCCTTTTCCAGCCTGCTTCTATTTTCTTTCCTTTCCTTCTTTCTTTTTCTTTCTTTCTTTCTTCCTTTCTTTCTTTCTTTCTTTCTTTCTTTCTTTCTTTCTCTTTCTTTCTTTCTTTTTTTTTTTTGGTTTTTGGAGACAGGGTT
>NW_022196905.1:197536623-197549123 GCF_008632895.1 Mastomys coucha
TCTGTAGCCCAGGCTGGCCTTGAACTCAGAAATCTACCTGCCTCTGCCTCCCAAGTGCTGGGATTAAATTGTGCGCCACTACTGCCCGGCTCCAGCCTGCTTCTTAACAATTTGTTACCTACACCTGTAGCTTCCCCTGAACCTTCTTTAGTACGCTCAAACTCAGTTTCTGTTCTTTGATACTGATGACTCTTTTTTAAAAAAAAAATGGTAAAAAATAACTTTCAGGATGCTAACCCAGGCAATTTAACTTCTTTATCTTATATTATTTACCTGAGGAAGAGATATCCTACTTCCCAACCATCATATGCACCTGGATACTCCCAGAGCATCTCAGATAGAACTTCGAGTCTCCCACCCAAGCCACCTTAACAAGGCTTTGCTAGTAGGGCTTTTCCTTGGTTAGTGAATTACATTACAATCCACCTGTTTATACAAGGAAATGCAAAACTCATAACTTACCCATGACAATTCTATCATCATTGTTGACTATAATGCAATTTATGAGCAAGTCCTGTTAATTTCATCTCTATTGCCGTTAACCTAGTCTAAGCCATGATTATTGACGTCTTGAGCTGATACTGTAGCTCCCAGCCTTCTCCCTATGTCCATCCTCTCTATCCCTTCTGCAAGATGTAGAAAGTATGGTCCTTTAAACACATACATTTTACCGACTCCCCACACCCATTCGTTGTATTTTGATGACCTTCTCATTTGGTAGACTAGGCTGGTTTGGAATGCACAGAGGTCTGCTTTTGCCTCCTGAGTATTGGGATTAAAGGCAAGGACCACCAGGCCCAGCTACAATCCATTGCTTTCTGTAACCTCTTACCACTTTCCTTCTGACACTCTGGCCTGACACCTCAGCTCCGGTGAACTATGGTTCTTTCATACTCAGCTCTTAGGCACATCTCCTGTTCTCTGTATAGCCTCCTCTATTCCTCCTTCACTTCCTTTACTAAGGCCTTTTATCAATCAGAAACCCTACTTCAGTTGGCTATTAAAATGTTTCTTTCTTGTGGAAAACATAGGGAGTTAAAAGATTGAGAATATCATCTGTAATTCTTAAGCAAGTTATAGCAATATCTGAGATTCTCTTCCTCATAAGAGAAAATTTAATATCTCCAGAATGTCTTGCCTAAAGCCTTTTTTTTTTTTTGGCTTAGAGATTGTACTTGTTTGCCTTTTTATATAGGCTTGTTTTTCAGCTTCCTGAATGAGGTAGCAGGGTATTGGTACTCACTAAAGGTTGGTGGTTTGGGCCCTTAGGGATGACAATAAAAACCAGAGTCCTATCCCATTGCTCGCTGTATACAACAGCTCTCCAGCAATTCAGAAGGGCAGGGGTTTGCAGTGACATCCAGAATCTTAATGACGTTGAAAGAAAATTCACCTGCAGGGAAAAAGCTAGTTGCAGTGAGGCAAACCTTATTTTTATTTGCTGTGGTATGAAGGGAAAACAGTAATATTTGGCTTCACTTCTCTTCTTGCCTTGATACTTTTACCACGTTATATGTTTTGAATACCAAAATTTGAAGGAGAAGGAAGAGGAAGAAAGGAGGAGAAGGAGAAGGAGGAGGAAGAGGAGGAGGAGGAAGAGGAGGAGGAGGAGGAGGAGGAGGAGGAGGAGGAGGAGGAGAAGGCGGTGGCTGATGAGATAGGTTCAGTGGATAAAGGGGCTTGCAACTAAGTCTGAAGACCTGAGTTTGATTCCAGTGTCCCACATGGTGGGAGGAGAGAAGCAACTCCTCATTCCTGTGAGTTGTCCTCCACACACATGCTATGGTGTGCGTGTCTGTCAGTGGACTAGCTAAGCTCTCCATTGGGATCTTGCCACAGCTTTTGGTAGCTTTGCACCATAGTCCTTTTCTCATTTTTGTTTAGAAAACCACAAGCTTGTCTAATGAATTTCTAGCTTGTCTGCCAGAGTGCCAATTTTGAGAGGGCACGAGGCATAGCTATAAGGTCTCTCTTGTACCCCTGGAAGGCTTACAGTGGGTGCTTGATAGACACCAGTTGAATGAGAAGATGTGTGAATGAATGAATGGACAGAAAAGTGTTTGCTCATTATCTGTGCAGTGAGTCTTAGAAACACACATCTGGAACTTCAAGGTCATATGCTAATTCTCTAGAAACACTGAATTAGACTTAATTTAAAAAAAAAAACAAAACCAATATTTGAAGAAAGCTAGGAAAGCATCCCAAATGAGAAGAGGGTGCTGACTAAAATAGAGATAATTTCATTGACACTGTGGCTATGAAATGTCGTGATTTAAAATATGCCTTTCATCTTTAACTCCCTTTCTGTGTGTCAGACGTACTTACAGCGAGAGCATGCAACTATGTGTGGGCTTATGTCTACGCACGAGCATACAGTGTACATGCACAGAGTGGACATTTTTCATGGAGCTCTTTTCAGAAACTGAAACCATTTGTAATATGGATGGCCTGGTCTCGACTCTGGTCACTGCAAACCTGCCCTTTCCCGCTTCCCCACTCTGCCCCATTTTTCTGACACTTACCCCTCCCCAGCACCCCACTGCACAGTGACTCACTTTGCCCAGGTGCTGTTATTGCTGTCCAGCAGGGCCTGCTGATTGCCACATGGCCTGGTTTTGTGTCTTCAATGTTCCTTCGGTGGATCTTGCTCCGTTTCTGCT
The DNA here is from genome assembly GCF_008632895.1 of Mastomys coucha. Classification (NCBI taxonomy): domain Eukaryota; kingdom Metazoa; phylum Chordata; class Mammalia; order Rodentia; family Muridae; genus Mastomys; species Mastomys coucha. Next base: position 197,539,284 of record NW_022196905.1, read on the forward strand.
CTCTGCGTGACAAATGCCGACTCAGCTGGCCATGGCTGAAAAAAATGGGCTGCTTTAAGCATGACAGCGGGACTCCTGAACACGAGGTTTTCCAAGCTGGTGCCTAAAACTTGCCCTTCCATCTGCAGTGTGAGAATTTAAACTTGACCTTGAATTCTTAAGTGGCAATTTGGGAGTAAACCAGAATGAGTTGGTATTTTTTTGCAGTGTATTTTCTCAGTAATACCTCTCAGCGCACGTTAGCAGACAATTAATTTAATGAGTTTTCCGCACCATCCAGTCCAGCCTTGTAACTACCTTATTTACCCTGCACCTACATCGTAGAAAACTCACCTCTGCTAGTTTTAAATTGTGCTTCAAAAGCTGTTTCTGCCTATAATGCCTGGCTTCTTTCCTCAAGGGGGAGAAAAATACACACACACACACACACACACACACACACACAATTTTTCATTTGACACATCTGTTTTTGTTATTTTGCAGTAAGAACTTAGGCTCCTAATTTGAGAGTTTTTTTCCCCTTCCTTCTGTTTACAGTTTTCACTAGTCCAGTATCCTGACTCATTTTCTCCCTCCCCTCCCTGTCTGCTGACTGCCTTTTGGTATAGTCTCCACCCACTTCAGCTTCTACTCCATATTACCCAGTTTCTGTAACCAAGATGACCCAGAGAGCTGCCAGCCAAACTAGTTTTGATTTTCTTCCAAGGAGATTCTGAAGAAGAAAGAACTGCTTTGGTGGCTAACTATTTGAAATGAATAAATTTCTGTATTACTGTGAGATGAGGAAGAATGAGAAGTCATAATTTAAGATTAATTAACTTGTTTAATTATTCTGGTTTGTATTTGACAGTGATTTATTTACTTTATTTCTTTACATGCATGAGTGTATTGTCTGCATGTATATATGCGTACCACACACATGCCTAATGTCCTAGGAAGCCAGAAGAGGTTGTCAGATCTCTTGAAACTGGAGTTACAAACAGTTGTGAAATCGTGTGGGTTTTCTGCGAGAGCAGCAAGTGTCTTTTACCACTGAGCCATCTCTCTGGGCCCTGTTATTTAGGTAGGTTAGAAACCAGGGGCTGCCTCCAGCCCACCTTCATCCACTCAGCAACCACTTCATAAACTGCTGCAAAATGTGACACATTTCCACTGCCACTAGTCAGTTATTCTCTCTGTGCGCATGTGTTATGCCCCTTTAAAAAAGTCTCCACCAGCCTGTTTTGCCTCTCCTCCTCTCCCTCTTCCTCTTCCTCTCTTCCTCTCTTCCTCTCTTCCTCTCTCTCTCTCTCTCTCTCTCTCTCTTTCTCTTTTCCACTCTGATGCCGACTTTTGTGCCTCCCCTCCACCAATAAATCTCTCAAATGAGATCCATTGTGTGGTGGGATCTCAGCGGTATTCCTCGGCTCTGATCTGCTCCAATCTTCTGCAGCACACCTAGACACATCAGATGCACAAAATGGCTTTTGATTAGCGAACAGGATCCTTATGAGGACCTGTTTTGGGTGACTGTGTGTTCTGCTGACTGCAGACCTCGTTAGCCTCAACTGGTTCCTAACAATAACACTGTCCTTAAATTACTGTAAGAATTTGGAGTGATCACCTGTAGGGCAAGTGGACCACACCACCAGACAGAAGACCTGGTAAGGTTGAAGCAGGTTCAAAAAAGCTCCAGAAATTCTCATAATTGAGAATGGCAAGCTTTAGAACCAGCTCCTGGCCAGGGTCTACCTGTCCTGGAACACGTAACTACGACACCCCGTTGAGAGGGCCAAGACAACAGGTCACATAGCATAAAAACTTAAGAGTTCTATGCTAATGAGGTTTCTAGATAGGACTCAAGTGTTTATCCAATGAGCTTCCCTTCCTGGGCATCCCTTCCTGCAAAAGATACTTAATGCCTGGTTCATGCTGAGTAAGACATATGCATTCACACCCACATAATAAGAAAGCAGTTTGAACAAGCAAAGCCTAGCTCCCTCATCAAGGATCGCTGTGCTGGGGAGGCCTTTAAGGTCTCTCTTCCAGCCCCTCCAACTTTGGTCACTCGAGATTCTGCCTCATCCAGGGCTCCGCCCTCTCCTTCCTGCCTGGCAAGTAGGGGAAGAGTGGGCAGCATCTGGGTAGACAGGAGACTGAGAACCACAGCACCCACCCCGCGCTGTTTCTCACGCAGCTTGGAAACACAGGCTGGGACCCCCTATCTCGGATTGCGTTCTGCCTTCCCGGCATCGAAAGGCAGGCACGCAGATGAGAAAGGTCCCAAAGTGCGTTTACCTATTTACTAATGTCCTTGCTCTGGGTATAATCTGTCACTCTTTTCTCTACTCCCATTCTGATTAGTATGTGGGAAGGGAAGGCTCCCTTCCTGGTTTTACCACTCAGTTGCCTTGCTGATGTTGTGAGACAGGGTCTTCCTAGTGTTGCTCACTTACCTGAAACTCACTATACAGATCAGGCTGGCTTTGAACTCATGGAGGACTGTTGCCTCTGCCTCCTGAGTGCTAGAATTAGATCCATCATGGTGGGCTCCCTACTACCATTTTACACATCCCTTCCAGCATCATGAGCTCAGCTGTCTCAGAGCTGAGCTTCTTGGACACTTTCTTGTAGCAAGGGCAAATCATAATCGATTAGCGGTCATTTTACTGCTTTGTGATACATAAAATGTCCTCAATGTTATTGTGAAATATTCCATGTAGTACCATCTTGGCTTTATGGATAGCAACCCTGCCTCGCTCAATAGCTTAGCCAACATACTGGCTTTATGAATTGTTTGTTTAGGTGGGGATGAGTATGTAATTGTATCTTTATTGTGAAAATTTTAATTCCTCGTGTAAAATTAATTAGGTACCCATTAAAATACCTACCATATCGTTTTTTAATAAAAATTTTACTGTGAACTGTCACTTAGAGATGCTTATAGTCTCACGGAATTATCGGCTATTTTTAGTCTCATCTCCTTTCAGTTTCAGTTTTGGAACCAGGATGGAGTCTCTTCAGTTGTTCCTGGTCCTGTACAAATACTTAACACTCAACTCTAACCTTCAAATCTCTTTTAGGTTGTATAGCCATGGGCGCTTTGAGGGGCATTTCACTTGATTTTAATGAGGTTAGAGTTATAGAAAAGCTGTAAAATCTTTACTCATTAATCAATTCAGAAGCTGAATATTTTCCTTCCCTCTGGAGAATTAATTAACTATTCTGTTATTTTTAAAATGTTGAAGGGCAAATGGTGATCAAGAAATGCTTTTGCTACAGAAGACACTCTAAAACTTCGGTCTAGAATACATCACGTAGGAGGGGGTGTAACAAACAGTCTCTCACCTTCGGGTTTCTGAGTTTCTCCAGATGTCTCCTGTGCTCATTTCTTTGCCTAGTGATTACATCGGTGTTTGGGGAAAAAATGTTCTGGTGGAGAAAATCTAGAACTGTAGGCAGCATGAGGACATTGTCATGGTGGGGAGCCATTACTGATGAGACTTCAACAAGTCTCTTTTCTGGGACCCCTGTTTATGACTTCCTTCCCCAGTGTCGTTGGATGCAGTTGAAATGTATATTCAGGCTAAAGATTTGTGGGAAGAAACAGAGTCCTGGTAGCCTATCAGACTTAGACTTGGTCTTCTACAGGAGTGTTCTATGCAGAAACCCTTTGTGCATGGATGCTTAGAGGTAGATATCAGCAGGGTAGAACACAGCACTCACATAAACATTGATGTAAACAACTGTCCACTGCTGGAAGTACTTCTTTTTTTTTTCCTTTTGGTTTTTTTGAGCCCTGGCTGTCCTGGAACTCACTCTGTAGACCAGGCTGGCCTCGAACTCAGAAATCTGCCTGCCTCTGCCTCCCAAGTGCTGGAACTAAAGGCGTGCGCCACCACCGCCAGGCTGGAAGTACTTCTTAATGAGCAAATTCCATCAGGTGTGTAATTAACAGCATGTGAGGGTAACATAAAACCAAACCAAACCAAACAAAGAAATAACAACAAAAACAAAAAACCAACCGATTAACCAAAAAAAGACAGATGGAAGATAGTAGGGAGTGAAGCTTTATGAATCAGGGTGATCTAAACCCAGGCATCAGAGCATGGATCTAGATGCTGTGGTGTGGTGTGGTAGTGTGTGTGTGTGTGTGTGTGAGCACTGGAATTTGTCACTGACCCCAATATTAGACCTGCCCCAATAAAACCCAGCCCTGGATGTTGGGGAGATAGTTCATTAGATAGAGTACTTGCCATACAACATGAGGAGCTGAGTTCAGATCCCCAGAGCACAAGGAAGGCTGGTTGTTCCTGCCTGTAATTCTAGTGCTCCCAAGACAATATTGAGGACTGAGATAGGAGAACTCTCAGAAGCTCACGGGACAGCTAGCCTGACACACCCAGTGGCAAACAACCAAGAGACCCTATCTCAAACTAGATAGAAAATGAGAGTAAAATACTCTGAAGTGTTCCTCTGACTTCACTTGCATGCCATGCCTTGTGTGTGCCCCTACTTACATATAAATGCATGCATATACACATACCATATGTACACAAATAAATATATACCCTGCATTGGGAAGACCTCGTTGGTCCCAGATACTAGGGTAGTACCCATGACTGAACCTGTAAGTCCCAGGGTTCCAGGCCTGCTAGTTGGACTCAGTCACTAGGTCTTACCAGTGATAAACCACTCAGGGCAGACCTATGCTTTGACTCACCACACTAGCAGCTCAGTCTGTACAGACTCAATTTCTGGTCAGCTTTCTCTTCTAGGTGGGTTTGGAGGCTCCTAGGTACCAGGGCCATCTTTGCACAAGTGTAGTCCCTATAATCCAAGTCTTTAGGCGGTACTCATAGACCCAGTGTCTAGACTACCTTCTGTGGACACAGGCTCCAGGCCTTTCAAGTGGCAGGCCAACTCCTATACCCCAGACTCTAAGCCCATATTAGGTTCTAGACTATCTCAGTCAGAGAGATTCACAAATCCTATATTTAAAGCATACTTGAGTACCTGGTTAGTAACCTTGAACTTCAAAATCTAGGCCTTCTCTGTGCTAAGCCCATCTCTGTGGTTCCACCCTGGCTAGCACTGGCAGCCCCCATATTTTAGAAGACTGAGATCACTCAGATCCCAGTAGATCTTAGTGTTGGCAAGGCCTTTTCAGACCCAAATTCCAAGACAATTCTCAATCCCAGGTTTTAGAACAGCCCCCATTGGCCTAACTTCCCTGTCAGCATCCATGCACTCAAACCTCAAGCTGGTTTTCATGTATCCAGCATCCAAGCACGCCTCACAGCACCATGGCAGTTTCAGGTTCCAATGTGGTTCCGATGGCTTCATTGATCCTGGAGTTCAGGCATGGTCTTATAGACCTAGGGTCATGATTGATCCTGGTAGATCCAGTGCCAGATTAGAACCTGTGGACTAAGGCTCTAAGCCTGTCCTAAGGAGTCTAGACTAATCCCTGGTCACCCTCTGGGCTCAGACCTTGGGCTGTGCAGCATCTTCAGGTATAGGCTTTAGACTCAAGTGTCCAAGTGCAACTTTGTGGATGCAATGCAAGTCTGTCACCTGTTCACCCTGACAGTTGGATCCACGTAAAAACAGTATCAGAAAGACGATCTACCAGGCAGCATGCCCAGGATCTCTGGATGGGTCAATGCTTCTCCTTGATAACCAGTCTACAGTTCCTGCAAGGAAGGTATAAGATCCCACTTTTCTAAATAAGCAGTTGTATAGCAGCAGGATCTGGAACAATCAGGGAAATAATATACCATTAAAAGAAAAAAATATCACAACATATCACAAATAAGTGGAAACATATGAGTTACCCGATAAAGAATAAAAAGATTACTGTCTTTTAAAAAATATTTATTATATGTGAGATGTGAGTACACTGTAGTTGTCTTCAGACATTCCAGAAGAGTGCGTCAGATTTCATTATGGATGGTTGTGAGCCACATGTGGTTGCTGGGACTCTGGAAGAGCAGTCAGTGCTCTTAACCACTGAGCTATCTCTCCAGCCCAAGATGACTGTCTTAAGGAAGGTCAGCAAATCTTTTTTTAAAAAACAAACAAACAAACAAACCAGAACTGATTCAGTAAAACCAGGAATAGATGACCAGACTAAGAAATTTAAAATATTTATTTTACATATAAAATATTAATATATTTATAGGACTTCTGGATCTGGAAAATACAATTGATGAGATGGAAGATAAACTAAAGAGCATAAAGCGAATTAATCAAGTAGAAGGAAGAGTTTCTTACCTTCAAAACCAATTATTTGAAAGTAACAGAGGGGAAAAAGGACGAAGGAGGAGAGCTTGTGTGATTTGTGGGACGGCAATAAAAGAGCAAGTGTTTGAGTTTTAGGAAGAGAAGAATAAACATGGTACACACAATAAAAAGGCAGTAAAACTATGAGATTAAAGTATAAAATCTTGGGCCTGTGAGATGTGCTTGTTGTAAAAAGCTTGGAAGTCGGAGTTTGATCTCCAGAACTCTCAGCAGAAGAGGACTGACTGCCAAGACTGTCCTCTGACTTCCACACGCATAGCTTGGCTTATGTGTGCCTGCATTTACACACGTGTAACATACACACACACATACACACACATGCTTAGTAAAAGGAAAATTTATATATAAGTGTGTGTATATATATGGTGATGAATATGCAAGTGGAGTAGAAGTGTGGCTCTTCTGTGGTTAACTTTAAGTTATGTGAGACAGAGTGGTATATCTTAAGTACAACGCTCTGGATGTAGAGGCAAGAGACTTGGGCGTGGAGGCCAGTGACACATGGTGTCAAAGTAAACCAAATTAAACAAATTGTTATCAAATCAAAGTATCCCAGTATGACTATAAAAATGTGTTATGTAAGTATTATGCTTAGCAGCTTTCATTTGATTTAATATCACAGACCTGTGGTATTTTCCTCTGGTAATTCATTGAAAAATGTGGATGTACATGTTTATAAGTTAGGTTCAAATTTTGTAAATTCCATGGTAACGGGGTAAATATATTTCCATTGATGTATCAACTACATGCTTCATCATTTCTTATGCCACGGAACTCTATTTGATTGCATTTCCTTACCTGAACACTTTGACTCTTATCTAAAAATATGCTTTGTTAGCAATAATGACCTATACTGAGGCTTTTATTTTATGTCCACTCAGGCTTATGCGTTTCTCTCAGTTCCTTATTGCCTTTGACCCTTACTACCTGCTTGTACAGCTGGCTTTTGGTTTGTTTCTTTCTTTTTGAGACAGGGTCTCATATAATAGAAGTTTGCTTCAAACACCCTTTGTAGCCAAAGCTGGCCTTGAACTTCGGATCTTCCATTCTGAGTGAATTACCAGATCCTGTTGGCTAGGAATTTGTAAATCTCATTTACAACAGAAAACCATGGGAACACTCTAGGAGCAATTTAATAAGGGGGGAAATGTTGGGAGCCTGACTTGGTACTCTGAACTTTGTGTGAGTCAGAAGTAGAATGCAGTAAGCTTGCATCCCCATCCAACTTGGCCTTGATTGAGAGATGAGGAGTTCCATAGGGTAAGCACTGAGAAGTAGCTTCTGCTATCCCAGAAGTTTGGGAAGTGGCCTGAAGTAGGGATCTTCATGGATGGTTGCTTTTCTGATGTCAAGATTGTCAGGAATCATGGGCTTACTGGAGACCATATACACAATTCTACACAACATTCCATCTGACCAGCGGCTCCTTTATAATAAGCTAAGAAAGGCAATGTGCTCATTATTGGTGTTTGGCTATCTTCATGGGATCCCTTCATACAGAATCAGCTAGCTTTATTGACAGAAATATTGAAGATTTACTGTGTCAGACACAACATAACATCTAGCAAGGTGTCATCTATAGGCTGATTTTAGCTCTATACTCTTACACTGATCTTGGACTATCTGGAATCAAGGAATAGAGTCAATTATACCTAATGGCCAATTAAAATGTTTTGGTTCTATTCTTATCCTGGTTGCTAATGGTGAGGCTCCTAAGCACTCAAGGGATGGATACATCTGCTCAAAGAAAAACAAAAACAATGAATTGGAAAATGAGGCTATCATCTGTCCACTTAGGTCTCTTCATGTCGTCCGTCGTAATAGAAGAGGTTGGTTGTTTACTATGTCATTAATCTCCAGTATAAATGTGGCAATGAGATGTCAGGATTCTGCTCAAAGGTAGAATGGTTGCTCAGTGTTCATGATGAGATCCTGGCTTCAATCTCTAAAACTGAACAAAACAAACGATAAAGAAACAAACTGCTATCATGGTATCCTGGAATGGTTTGGGGTACCTTCTCCTGCTATTTTACTGGGAGAGGATACTGAATACAACATGCTGTGCTTGAATGTAAAACTTTCCCCTGATTTCATGTGTTTGGGTAACTGGTCCTCAGTTCATGGCACAGGAAGGTTGTGACAGCTTTAAGAAGCCTGGCTGGTGGAAGGAAGTCAATAGGGTCAGGCCTCAGGGTTTGATTGCCTGTCCCTGGATCCTGTTTCTCTCTGCTTCTTTTTTTTTTTTTTTTGAGACAGGGTTTCTCTGTGTAGCCCTGGCTGTCCTGGAGCTCACTCTGTAGACCAGGCTGGCCTCGAACTCAGAAATCTGCCTGCCTCTGCCTCCCAAGTGCTGGGATTAAAGGCGTATGCCACCACCGCCCGGCCTTTCTCTCTGCTTTGCTGTTCCACACTCATGCTGCCATGGGTCCCCCAGTATGATGCTCCCCAAGTATGTACTTTTTAAAGTGTAAGCTAAACCAAAGCTTTTTCTCCCTTAAGTCACCTCTTGTCAGTTATTCATTCATAGCAACAAGGAATATACAGAAGTACATAAGGCTACTCTAATGTCACATAGATAGGGTTCCCAAGGGTTCAGGTCTATCATGATAGAGGTGACATCACTAAAAATAAAGTCTATTGAAAGAAAGAAAATTTTAGCTATGGTCTAGCAATCAAATGCAGATATAATTACCAAGGATTTCCTTTCTACCTGTTTCCCTCTTCGCCGTGGTATTTGTGCACAACTGTTCCCTGATGTCTTTCTGACCCAACTTAGAATTCCATAGCTTTGGTTAGAAAGGTATTTGGATGTTTGTTAATATTCCTTTTCGTTCTTCTATCTTTTCAACATTGAAGAGGTCAAGTTGATCATATTGCAATTCTGTCCATTGTTTGCTGGGTATGGAGATGTGATAGCCTTGCTTCTTAGAAGAGTCACCACCATTCAGAGAGTCTGGAATAGAGTTGGTGCAAGAACTGGCATCTTCATTTTGGGAGAAGATTCACGTGTAATTGGACTGTGTGAAACACCTGCCTTTTGTTAGGAAAGAGTCGTTTCAAGAATTTTAGTGAAAAGAAGAATGTAGGCCAGGTGTGGAATTGAAGTAGCCGGTTCTTAACCTGGAGGAACTCACCTATGGTGTAAACCTCTACTGAGGCTGAGTCCTGTCTCCTGTTAAATTTGATGATTGTTACAGTTTGAATGAAAATGGCCCCACAGTCTCATAGGGAGTGTCACTATTAGTAGATGGCCTTGTTGGAGTTGCTGCAGTTTTGTTGGAGAAAGTAGATGGGCTTTGAGGTCTCAACTGCTCAAGCCAGGATAGTGGCTCACAGTCTCTTCCCTCTGCCTGCCGATCCTGACGTAGCACTCTCTGATGCCTCTCCAGCACCATGTCTGCCTACACACTACCATGCTTTCTCCCATGATGATAATAGACTAAACCTCTGAACTATAAGCCATCTTCAATGAGATGTTTTCCTTTAAAAGAAAGTGGTGTCTCTTCATAGCAATAGAAACCTTAACTAAGACAAAGATCAAATGCATCCTCACTC
>NW_022196905.1:197551623-197572016 GCF_008632895.1 Mastomys coucha
TTTCCTACCTATGCCTCTCGTTCCTGCCCCTGCCTCACACAGCCTATTCCCCCCATACCCTTCCCCTTTTCTTCAGAGGAGGGGGAATAGGCCTCCCTGGGTATCACTCCACCCTGGCATATTTAAGTCCGTATAGGACTAGGCACATCCTCTCCCACTGAGGCCAGACAAGACAGCCCAGTTAGAGGAATAGTACCCACAGATAGGCAACAGATTCAAGGACAGCTCCCATTCCAGTTGTTGGGGGACTAGCATGAAGACCAAGCTGCACATCTACTATATATGTACAGAGGTGAGTGGGGTTGAGGGCGCTAGGTCCAGCCCATGTTTGTTCTTTGGTTGGTGGTTTGGTCTCTGGAAGCTCCTAAGGAATTAGGTTAGTTGACTCCATTGATCTTCTTGTGGAGTGCCTATTCCCTTTGGGTCCCTCAATCCTTTACTGACTCTTTCACAGCCCTCCCCAAGCTCTGCCTAATGTTTGGCTGTGGGTCTCTGCATCTGTTTCCATAGGCTGATGGGTGAAGCTTCTCAGAGGATGGTTATGCAAGCATTACAGACTATCATTAATAGTGTTAGGGATTGGTTCTTGCCCATGGGATGGGTCTCAAGTTGGGCCAGTCATTGATTGGCCATTCCCTCTGTCTCTGCTTCATATTTGTCCCTGTACATCTTGTAGGCAGGGCACATTTTGAGTTGAAGGTTTTGTGGATAGTTTTCTGTCCTTATCCCTCCACTGAGAGTCCTGCCTGGCTACAGGAGGTGCCCACTTCAGGTTCCATATTCCCCACTACTAGGAGTCTCAGCTAGAGTCATCCTCCTCCTCCTCGCTCCAGGTCTCTGGCATATCCCAGAGATGCCTCCCCTGCCCACTGTCAATTTCCTTCTTCTCTCCTTGCTCTCCCTACATCTGATACTCCTACCCCTTTCCTCTCCCCATCCCCCTTTCCACCCAATTCCCTTCCTCCATCCATCTCTGATGTCTATTTCATATACTCTTCTGCTTAAGATTTAAACGTCATCCCATTGCTCCTTGTTTTTTGGCTTCTTTAGGTCTGTGGATTGTAGCATGATTATCCTGTACTTTATGGCTAATATCCACTTATGAGTACATAGCATGCATGTTCTTTTGGGTCTGTGTTATCTCACTCAGGATGATATTTTCTAGTTCTATCTATTTGCCTACAAATTTCATGATGTCCTGAGTAGTATTCCACTGTGTAAATGAATCATATTTTCTTCATCCATACTTCATTTGAGGGTTAATTCCAGACTCTGGCTATTACAAATAAAACTGCTATGAACATAGTAGAGGAAGTGTCCTTGTAATATGGTGGAGAATCTTTTGATTGTATGTCCAGGAGTGGTATAGTTGGGTCTTGAGGTAGAACTATTCCCAATTTTCTTAGAAACTACCGAATTGATTTCTAGAGTGGTTGTATCACCATCCCTGACTTCAAGCTGTCCTATATAGTAATGGGAACAACAGTCATTGTATCGGTATAGAAAGAGACAAGCTGATTAATAGAATAGAATGGAAGACCCAGAAATGAATCCACACATCCACAGACACTTGATTTTTGATAAAGAAGCCAAAATCATAAAATAGAAAAAAGAAAGCATCTTCAACAAACGGTGCTGGTCTAACTGGATGTCAGCATATAGAAGAAATGGATCCATATTTATCACCCTGCACAAAACTCAAACCCAAGTGGATCAAAGACCGCAACATAAAAACAGATACACTAAATTTAATAAAGGAGATAGTGAGGGGTTACCTTGAATCCACTGGTACGGGAGACAAATTCCCGAATAGAACACCCATATCTCAAGCACTAAGTACAAAAAGTAATAAATGGGACATCATGAAACAGAAAAGCTTGTGTAAGACAAAGAACATAGTCAATGGGACAAAACAACAGCCTATTGAATGGGAAAATATCTGCACCAACCCTACATTTGACAGAGGGCTAATAACCAAAATATATAAAGAACTCAAGAGGTTAGACACCAACAACCCAAATAACCCAATTAAAAAAAATTGGTACAGAGCTAAACAGAAAACATTCAACAGAGCAATCTCTAATGGCTAAGAAGTACTTAAATAAATGTTCAATGACCTTAGTCATGAGAGAATTGCAAAATAAAACAGCTCTGAGATTCCACCTTATACCCATCAAAATAGGTAAAATCAAAAACTCAAGCGACAGCCTGTGTTGGTGAGGATGTGGAGCAAGGGGAACATTCCTCAATTGCTGGTGGGAGTGAAAACTTGTGAATATGTCTCTTTTAAGAGGAATTTGAAGCCAATGGGTGAGAAAATAAAAGCTTTTGAGTGTTGCTAGAGAAATTGCCTCAAGTTAGTTAACTGGTTGTTAGTGGCCTGAGAGTTGCAGGATTGAAGGGGTCCTGAAGAGAAACTGAAGTATGACACCACATGGCTAGGTCAAAGTCCCTAAAAAGATGGCAGAAAGCCATGATGAAGGCTCTGCCACACTTGCAGTGAAAACCCCAGGCCTGCAGGGGTATAAACCTTGGACCCTTCTGGCAGGGTCCAAGTCCCAAAAGAGGGGTCAGGGGGCCATCAGAAGTCTCAGTTGCAGCAGAGACCCCAATATATTAGAGAAGGAAGGCCCACCGGATGACTACTAAGGATAGCAGCAGATATGGAGTAGATCACCCTGAGCCTAGAAAACAACACGTGTGTCCTAAGGCTTTGGACACCTAGAGAGTTGGACCTTCCCAAGCCCTCTAGAGCACAGAAAATCAGACACTAGACTGTGAACTATTTACCTTATTAGATTTAGATTTTGTTTTAGCAGATTGGAATTGCACCTAGGTTCTTCAGTTTTAAAAATAAGAAAATATGTAATTTATTTTGGGTTTTATAGCAGCCTATGTTTAAGAGACTTTGGATATTTTAAAGAGACACTAAACTATTAAAGTGTTGATTTTTTTTTAAGACTGTGACACTTTTAAAAAGTAGGACTGTGCTTTATATTATTTTATGATATTGACATGATATCTTAGTGATAAATGAGTTATTCAGTCGTGATGTGTCAAGATCACAAGGGGTCAGTTGTGCTGGTTAGGTTTTGTCAACTTGACACAAACTAGAGCTACCTGGGAAGTGGGAGTTGCTTCCATCAGACTCATCCATGGGGCATTTTTCTTGGTTGCTGGCTGATTTGGGAGGACCAAGTCTACTGTAGGCAGCACCTCATTCCTGGGCTTTAAAAGAAAGAAAGCCTAGCAAGCCAAGATAAGTAAGCCATAAACAATGCTCATCCACAGTTTGTGCTACGGTCTCTGTCTGCTGCTTCCTGTCCTGAATTGCTCCCCTGCTTTCTCTTGATGATGGACTATGAATTACAAGATGAAATAACCCTTTCCTACCAAACTCGATTTTCTTAAGTGTTTTATCACAGTGACAGAGAACAGACTATGGCACAAAACAACTGCTCTTATGAAGGGATTCTTGCTTCATGGGGTAGGTTAAGTTAACAGGATTGGATAAGCTCCCATGAGAAGAGGTTTATATTAAAGAATTAGTGTAATTTCTCTCCTTCCTCTCACCTCCTGTAGCCTTTCTGTCTCCACCACCTTTTTTATGTGATGCTATTAGCATGCTGTGACAAAGTGGAAGGCCCTTACCAGAGACCAAGTTTTATGTAACCATTTCCTCTGAGCTTGAAACCTCCCATCTTGGAGGGAAGCTCTTTAAACTCAGGAAGTAAACAACTGGAAGCTTCAGGAAATCTCAGAAACTGACCAGATTAATCAGTTCTTTTCCTCTCCCTCTCCGTCTCTCTCTTAGCATATATAAGCTGTATTGTCTGCTGCTGATAGGTATTTAGAAACAAGCTGAACTATCTGGAAGAAGCCGGTACCCTCCAAGATGCCAGGAAAAGGCTCAAATCTATTGACTTACCTGGAAGGAGCTCTCTCCAACCTTCTGATCTGCTTACAGTTGTGCAATTCATGCTGTTTCCAGCTTTGGTGAGCTGTCACCTATGCTGGGACAGGCTTGGGTGATATAGATGTCATTTTTACTCCTATAGCAGCTTCTTAGCTATAAATAACCCCCCAAAACTCATTGGTTCACAAATGTGAATTACCAACGTGTAGTATATGAACTTTGAATTGTTGTTGGTTATCTATCTGAGTTGAGTAGATACTTGCTAATTTCTCTACAGGAGTAGTATCACATAACAGCACTTGACTTGAGAACATTACCCTCTAAAACTATGAACTAGCAAAACTTCTTATGTTTATAAATCACACAGCCTCAAAGATCTTGTCCTACCAAACATAAGTAGATGGTTTTCACATGGCTAATGTCTTATAGTCACAATGAAGTTTATCTCCAATTCTCAGGAGTAAATTGTTCATCTTCTCATGCTCAATCAGAGTACCAGTGAGAAGACATTATTGTTAGGAAAAGTTTCAGGTTCTTTTAACTCAATACAAGTGCAGAAAATTTGGATTTTATATGTTATCAATAAATTAGCTGTGAAACATCTAGTTACTGATCAAGAGAATGTGGGTAGTACCAATAAGAATTCAGAACTGCTCCCTTATGAATCATTGCATGTTCTTTGCTAGCTAGGCCAAGAGAGACTATTTAGGATAAGGGAGACAGTATCTTCAACCCCCAAGGCTATCTATTCCTAGTATTCTTCCTGTAGTGAAGATTAATGCATTTTTTTCATTCTGTAAAGGCTGAAGGCTTTGAGAATACACAGTATTTTCTTATTTTCTGAGTCATCTTCAGTTGATTTAAAATTTTTTAGTTGTCTTTTATAAACAATAGTAATATTACTATAAAGAATAACTTTCCTCTAAACGTTACGCCTGCTTGTGGTTTTCTAATCCATTAAGAGGATTTTCGGCCCCTGGCAAGGTTTATAGAGTGTTGGACTGGTTCTGCTATAAATTTGATTATGTGACCCGCTTCACAGGGGAAAGCTTTGCCAGGAAGCAGTATTATGAACTTCTGTAAATGCATGTGAACTAGTATTTCCCAGCTACTCGGTAAATGCTTGACTAATGAATCAATCAATAACTTACAGAATAAGTAGATGGCAGGCTACCTCACAATTTTAATGATAGGCCATAGTGTTACTTTGTTCTGTCTGATAGTACTATTGAATACTCCTACCCTACCCCTGCAAAGAAGATAAAACATGTTTGTTCTCTATCTTTCAGATTCACTCTTACATTTAAATATAGTTACTCTATTTGACTTTATTATTATTTTAAAGTTACATATTATTTTAATTTGCACAGGATATTAGAGCACTATACAATTTAAGAATGAAAATCCCAAATTAAAGTCATTGGAGCTGGGAGCTAGCTTAGTGAGTAAAGGTGATAGATGTACAATTTTTTAAGAAGATGTATTTTTTTTTATTTATATGAGCACAGTGCACCTGTCTTCAGACACACACCAGAAGAGGGCATCAGATCCCACTACAGATGGTTGTGAGCCGCCATGTGGTTCCTGGGAATTGAACTCAGGGCCTCTGGAAGAGCAGTCAGTTCTCTTAACTACTGAGCCATCTCTCCAGGCTGATAGATGTACAACTGATCCCCAGAACCCTCCTAAAAAAGTCACTGTGCCATTTGCATCTGTAGACCTAGTACTCTATGGCAAGAAGGAAAACAAAGAATTACCCAGAAGCATGTGGCCAGCTGGTTTTGAGCACTGTGGTGGTTTGAATGAGAAAGCTTGGCCACCAGGGAGTGGCGCTATTAGAAGGTGTGGCCTTGATGGAGGAAATATGTCACTGAGGCTTTGGAGTTTCAAATGCTCAAGTCAGGCCCATTGTCTTTCTCTTCTTCCTGCTGCCTGACAATCTGGATGTAGAGCTCTCAGCTACCTGTCCAGCACCAGGTCTATCTGCACACTGCCATACTTTCTGCCATAATGATAATGGACTAAACCTCTGACACATTAAGCCAGCCCCAGTTAAGTGTTTTCTTTCATAAGAGTTACCATAGTCGAGCTGAGGGGTTTGCAGCCCCTTAGGACAAACAACAACATGAACTAACTAGTACCCTCAGAGCTCCCAGGGTCTCAACCACCAACCAAGGACTGCACATGGAGGGGTCTGATTGTTCAGGCAGCATGTGTATGGTAGAGGATTGCAAAATCGATCATCAATAGGAGGAGAGGACCTTGGCCCTGTGAAGGTTCTGTGCTCCAGTGTAGGGGAATGCCAGGGCCAGAAAGTGGGAGAGGGCGGGGTGGCAGGCATGGGGAGGGGGGAGGCAACAGGGGTTTGTTTTTGTTTGTTTTTTTTTGTTTTTTGGAGGGGAAACTGGGAATGGAGAAATTTGCATGTAAATAAAGAAAATATCTAAAATTAAAAAAAAAAAAAAAGAGTTACCATAGTCATGGTGTCTCATCACAGCGATAGGAACCCTAACTAAGAAAGGTACATAGTAGAGTAGAAGAAGCAAGAGTATCTCTCCTTCAATAAGGTTGAAGGAGAGGCATGACTTCTAAAGGCTATCTCCTCTGACCTCCAAACACATAAATTAATTAAAATAAAATCATTAAGTCATTTGCCTTTGGCTATATAGCTAATTAGAAGCAAAGCCAAAGTTCTGCAAAATTAGAGTTGGTGACAATGAAATTGGAAACACAAACAGAACCCAGCTTCCTACAGGTATAGCTGAGGACGTTCCTCTTGCAGTGAATTAGAATTAGCTACATTGGTCAAAAGCATTGTGCCTTACTTACATGGGGTCAAAACAGTCACCATTAGGAGAATAATGACAACCGTGGCTTTGACTTATTTTCCATTTGTGTGGTTCAGCAGCACGAGCAAGATGAAAGAAAACTTAGAGGTCAGTAAATAACTTCTTTAGTTTCTTCTGGAAAATTTTTGTGGCCGTGAGAGCCCAATGTTTGTTTTTGACATGTCTCTTTTCTCAGTTTCATGCATTTCTTGTTGCTTAATTAGTTTTGGGAATCAATATCAATGACTTGCAAGGCTCTCAAATCCCAGACTCCTGCTTACAAGTGGATAATATGAAAATAGTGGATAAGTGTACTTATTCAGCTTTCCCCAGGTCTTCATCTCCCCAAGCTTCTGGTACCCTGGGGCTCTCTTAGAAGGATTAGGGCTCATTCCATTAGCACTGAAGAGTCCTAAAACTACTGTACAATGGGTCCCTCCTGCCTTGCTTTACTGAAGTCTAAGCCATTAGGATGTGTATCTCCCCCAAGTGACTCAATATAACAAGGCTATACTTGCCATTTTCATTAGTTAAATGGGAACCTTCTGTGTATTTGTATTCTTTATGCTTACCTTGAATGTCCTCTCTCTTTCTTAGATTTCTTTATGTATTGATACTCTCTAGTGAATATTGTTGCTGTGTGTCTTTAGAATAGGGTAAAATGTCAGTCTGAATGGAAAATGAATGGTGAAGGATAGCTTTTTCCAAATGGGGAGAGAGCTAGGGTTATATGGGAACAGAATCTCAGAATTGCCCAAGGTTCAATGCAGACATGAATTTGAACACTTTCATGGAGACTTTTTATTTTTGTTCACTTGCTAATGGCTTCTGTCTTACTTAAGTTTTTTTTTTTTTGCTGTGAACAGACACTATGACCAAGGCAAATCTTACAAAAACAGCATTTAATTGAGGCTGGCTTACAGGTTCAGAGATTCACAGTCTGTTTTCATCAAGGTGGGATCATGGCAGCATCCAGGCAGGCATGGTGCAGGAAGAGCTGAGAGTTCTACATCTTCATCTGAAGGCTGCTAGCAGAATACTGGCTTTGAGGAAGCTAGGACAAAGCCACAACCACAGTGACACACCTACTCCAACAGGGCCACCCCCTCTAATAGTGCCACTCCTTGGTCTGAGCATCACAGTTACATGTTTCACATATACCCTGCTTTCATTTTTTCTCTTGAAGCAACAAGGGTAAAGAGATAGGACCTCAGAAATAAAAGAATCCAGTTAAGGTGAGTTCCCTTGTGCTTGAGAGTGTGGATTGGCTTCACTTTATCATGTTACTATTGTTCTTCTCTCATGCTTTCCTACCCTCTCATCTCTCTATGTCTTTGTTTCTACTTTCCATTGTCAAGGGAAAGTCATGGGAAATGGTGAGAGTGGGCTTTTTGCTCATTATCCATTCAACAATAACAGACATCAAGCATCAACTAATGCGTTTTGGATGAGCCGGTTCCTGCCTCTAAGGAGCCCTTGTTGGAAAGCAGTTTAAAGCCTTGCATTGTGTTTCTTCGCTTATCTTGTTTCTGTTGGGTTGATTGGCTATAAACAGGATGATTAATTGTCTCCCCTTTTTTTTTTTTTTTTTTTTTTTTTTTGATTAGGGCTGCAATATGCCTTGTCAGGAACAAACTGTAGAAAATAGCTTCATTTCATAGTAGAGCTTCCTCAATTTCACTTGTCTCAGAATGGAGTGAAACTGAACAAACACAGCTCACCTCATATTCTGAACACGAGGCACATTTATCATCAACGTCTACGTGCCATTACCTGCCATGCTTTGATTGGAGCAGGTACCGTGGGCTCAGTGTTCAAACCCAAGGAACTAAATTAGCAATAAAACCCCAATGTCTGCACTATTTCGTTTTATCGCTAAATTCTATGACAGCCATCTCCTTCCGAAATCCTCATTCTTCTGGTGAACTATAGTTTTATTGGCAACATACTTAAAGCAAATAAAATAATTTTAATATTGGGCAAAGTATATCAAGATTCTATTGTGTGATAAACTTGACTTTCATTTTTTGTACATTTTGATTATGTTATGTAATTTAATATATAATGAGCATTAGGCTATTGCATTTTTTAAACTACCTTTTAAAATAAAATCGGTTATTTTTGTGTTGAGTTTTAAGTAGCTCAGCCTAGCCTGGAATTCCCTATGTTAGGTGAAATGACCTTGAACTTCCAACCCTCCTACCCCTACCTCCCAATATGGTTCTGAGGACCCAAACACAAAGCTCTAAGCATATGAGGAAGGCATGCTTCCAGCTGAGCCACATTCCAAGTCTGATATTCTAATATATATTCTAAATTAAACTGTGGATGATACTGATATAGACCTGATATGGTGAACAAAGAGACATTTTCAAGCAGTAAGTAGCTTAGATATTATAACCTAATTATGGTAGTACATAGCAACTCTATTTTAGACCACACTTCCTGAGCAAATGTAGAATCAGCAAAAAAAAAAAAATCCAGTTCTTTTAAAACGATATCACACGTGTTTGTCTGTATATGCGTAAGTCAGAAGACACCTTGCAGAGCTTAGTTCACTCTTTCTACCATATTGGTTTGTCTTGGTTACTTTTCAGTTGCTGTAATGAAACATCATGACCAAAGGCAACTTGTGGAGGAAAGGGATTATCTTGTTTTACCCCTTGTAGTGTGGCATTCAGGGGCATCAGGGCAGGAGTTGATGCAGGCCTGGCTGACTGCTGCTTTCTGATTTGTTCCTTGTGGCTTTCTCAGCCTGCTTTCTTGTGGCACCTGGGGCCACCAAGCCTAGGGATGGCACCACAGTAACCTGGGCCCTTCCATATCAATCACCAACCAATAAAGCACACTACAGGCTTGCCTCAGGCTAATCTGGTGGGGGCATTTTTCAGTTGAGGTTTCCTATAGAAGAAAGAAAGGGACTCTAGCTTATACCAAATTGACATAAAACTAGCCAGCACAAGATTCCAGGTGCTGAACTCGGATCACGAAGCTTGGAGGCAAGTGCCTTTTCCCAGTAAGCCATGAGCCAGGTTCTTGATTTTAAAGACCTTCCCAATAAGAATCTAAGAGTCCCATCCCAGATACAATTTTGTGAGCCATCAAATGTTGACTACATGTGTTATGCTTTAACAGTGCATTTTGTCTACACATCTTTTATCCAGAGTCTTTAAGGATGACTGTATGTTCTGGCTTCCTGTCTTGATTTTCATCAGGTTTCCTTATTGTTAGCTGACTAATGTTTAAAGAGTGCTGAAACACAGTCATTAGCTCTCTTCCTGTTAAGTCCTTCCCGTGTTTCTGATAAAGAGCACCTTTCCACTTTCACAAATTGGGTAAGGTTGACACAGTAAATGCTACAATCTGAGAATCGCTTTCCTAAGTTTTTAGTGGTGGGGCAGGGTTCCATTAAATATTAACTGCTCTCCTTTACATCTTCACTTGCAAGTTACAAAGCAATTTCATGTTCATTATCATACTTCACCATTACCACAGCCCTGAGAAGAATATTTAGAGGAATGGGTATTGGCCCGGTGTCAAACAGGAATGAAAGGCAGCAGCAGCTGCTTTCCCAACCAGGCAGGCATGTATTATGCCTCACTTCTTTTAACACTCAGTAAACACATATTGAGTTGAATTTAGAGAAGGTGTTGGATCTTCAGAGAAAAATACCATCCATAGACAAGACAGTTCACCATGCATAGGGGAAGAGACAGTCAAAGATGGTCTTGAGGAATGCCAGAGGAGTCATGACCTACCTGATGAGCCTCTTCGGTCTTCACGCCCCCAGAGGAATGACTCCTGGCTGATGTTTTCTTTTCTTTCTTTTTTTTATTGGATATGTTATTTATTTATATTTCAAATGTTACCCCCTTTCCCGGTTTCCATTTTCTTCTTGGAGGGTGATTCAGGGTTGAAAGGAATAAAGGATTGAGATGTAAATAAAGAAATAAATATAAAATTTAAAAAGCGATAAAGGATAATCTAGAGACCAAACAAACAAACAAACAAACAAAAGGAGCAGTGTGATTTTGCCGAAGCCTTCCATCTTGGTCAGTGATTCAGCTCTGGTGTAGGGGATGTGCCAGAGAACAAACAGAATAGTGCTGTGGAAACAGAGACCCATCAGTCTCCAGAAGCTTCCGCTCCGCTCCTTTCTCCTCATAGCTTTCTTCCCTGAGGGTTTAAACTCCGGACCCCATGGGCTGGTTTCTGGCAGAGGTCTGATGCCTGAGGCAGGGAGAAACAAGGTCATTAGCTCTCCCTTTCTGTCACACCCAGTCAAATGGCTGCACCTCCGTTCTTTCTCAACTAGTTTGTTATCCAGATGAATCACTACAGAGATGGTTTTATTTTAAGCACTTCAGTGACTGCGTCTCATCATTCACTACTCCTTTGAGCTTCTCTTCTTTAAAAAAATCCCGTTTTTGACTGAGTAAGTGTTTGGAGAACGCCTGCTCCCGACCCTCGCCATTTGCTGGCGGGTAGACATTAATGAGAGTGTCTCCTTCCTCCTAGAGCAGCATTTCTTTGGTGAGGTTATTTCTTTGACATCTCAGTCACTCAGGCGATTCCCTGCTGCTTCCTCAGGGACATTTAAAAAAAAATGTTTTTAGGAAAACTGAAGCTTGGCTCGTTTCTTTCTTTTTTTTCTTTTCAACCTTCACCTGCAGCCCGGATACTTTGCCACCTCCTTTAGTCCCTATTTTATTAGGATGGTTCCCGTTAGCTAGGAGTCTTTGCTGCTTCCAGGAATTGAGAATTCTAGTCACAGAACTCTATCCTTTTGATTTCCAGATGCTCTGCTTAACCTTTTGATTTTAAAGGGGGAGCTTTTGGACCTGCAAGTGTGTGTGTGTGTGTGTGTGTGTGTGTGTGTGTGTGTGTGTAGTGTGCATACATCTGTGTTTGTGTGCTCATGTGAATAGACAAATGCATGTGGAGGCCAGAGGTTAATCTTATCTCTTGTTCTTTTTAAAAAGACTTATTTTTTTTAAATTATATTTTGTTGTTTATATCTGATCGTGGGGGTGTGCACTTGTACAGTGCCCTTGGAGGCTAGAGGAGGTGTGGCTCCCTTAGAGCCGGAGTACCATTGTGAGCTGCTCAATGGAGGTCAAGAGAATCAAGTCCTCTTTGAGAATAACAAGTGCTCTTAACTCTGAGCCATCTTTTCAGCCCCTTCCCCCTTTTTAAAGCACAGTCTCTTATCCACCTGGAGCTCCTGCCTTAGGTTGGGGTGGTAAGCCAGGTCCCAGGGATCTGCCTGTCTCTTTTCTGTATTTTCTGTAGGTTCTGGGGGTCACACTCAAGACACTCATGTTTGGTAAACACTTTACAAGTAAAGGCGTTGTCTATAAAATCTATCTATCTATCTATCTATCTATCTATCTATCTATCTATCTATCTATAGCTTGGATTATTGGTACAGAAGCACTTTACAAATTCCACATCAGTTTTCAGCATGGTAGAAATTTGAATAGCAAAAAGTAAAACAGACTTCCCATGAATTCTTTTTCATATGTCTGCAGCATGCAACATGATTAAAGAAAAATATTCAAAAAAGATAATGAGAAGAACTTATTCTGTGTGGTGTTAGTGACCAAAACTTAAATAAGCTAAAGGGGGGTGGGAAGTATTTAAAATTAAAATTTTATTTTTGCAGACTCATATTTTGCATATGAGTTTATGAAATATAATGTTAGTGAGTGGGCCCATGCCAAGGTGTCTCCATGAGAAATTATGCCATGGAAAAGATCTGGTATAAAGGAGGCTTATTTGTGGGAAAGGAGGTGAGTGCTTGGAGAAGGGGTAGAGGCAGATGAGTAGAGGTATAGACAGACAGACAGATGTGGGCAGGGCCAGGAGGGCATATGCCAGGAGGGCATAGTAGGGGGAAGGCAGAGAAAGACAAAAAAGGGGAGAGATAGGCTGAACCGGAACACGGGGTGGGGTAGGGGGAGCAGAAGAGAGAGGGGAGGGGGAGAAGGGGAGGGGGAGAGGAAGGGAGAGAGCAAGCTGGAGTGGTGGAGCAGTTTGTTTTTATTTTTGTTTTTGTTTTGGGGGAGAGGTATTTCGAGACAGGGTTTCTCTGTATAGACCTGGCTGTCCTGGAACTCACTCTATAGACCAGGCTGGCCTCGAACTCAGAAATCCACCTGCCTCTGCTTCCCAAGTGCTGGGATTAAAGGGGTGTGCCACCACATATGTCATGGCCTCAGGAAATGGCAGCAGGTAACTGTGCCACTGATGATGTACACCATTGCTAGTGCCCTGTGGGGAGCCTTGTGGAATCACCTGTAAGCTAACAATGAGGTATAAATAGCCTCCAAAGAAAAAATACCTTATTATTTGTTTATTCACAACAGAGTTTCATGTGGCCTTCCAGTTAAGATGCAGTTGAGGATGATCCTGTGTGTCTGGTCTTGAACTTTTGTTCTTCCACCTCCTAAAGGTCACAGATGAGCTTTATCACACCAGGGTCCCCATGGTCTGCAGGATTAATCCTAGGGCTTTGTGCATAGTAGGAAACCACTGTCCTCTCTGTGCTGTACACTGTATACCCTCAGTATTTATTTTCAATAAAAAGAAGTTTAAAATCCCATTAAACAATTCCATTCTGACAAACCCCATAAGGTCAGAGAGCCTATGCCTCTGCTTTCCTTCTGGGGCTCTCCCTAAAAAAGTCATTGGACTGAGTTGGACATAGCAAGGTAGTGTTACACTTAGTTCTAAGAGTTTTAATTGCACACACATACACATACACACACACATACATAGCTTTTCTCAAAGATGGAAAAACTACAGTTCAGTCGTATCAACACCATGTATTTAAAGTGAAGTTCATTAGCCACCAGAAATGAACTTGAGAGTGAGTGAGAAGTCTGGAGTGATGGTAAAGAGAATCGTTTAGGCAAGCTATGTCTTATGTTGATTCTCAATACTCTTTTACAAAGGTCACTAGCAGTTCAGAGGGAGAGAGAAAATAATAATCAAGTTATTAAGACTCCATGTGAGGCATTCAAGGTAAGGGTTTTGATCTGTTATTCATTGCACTTTAATCAGAACTGGAAGGGAGGGCTGGAGAGATGGCTCAGCCATCAGGCTTAAGCACCTCTCTTGAAGGGGACCTGAGTTCAATTCCCAGAGGCCATATTTGGTGGCTCACGATTGCCTGTAACTCCAGCTCCAGGGGATCCAATACCCTCTTCTGGCCTCTGTGAGCTGCAAGCCTCACCACATACGTACCCCTTCCTCCCAGCAAACACATACATATACACTAGAACTAAAAATATAATTTTTTTTTAAAAAGAGAGACTTAGGCAATACAATGCTGCCTATTCTTGTTCTTCCAGCTCTGTGACCCTGCTTTACAGAGCTGTATGACAGGTTCTCTTCTGGCTGTACTTACTGGCTTGCTGTGCTCCTTTGAATTTTCAGTGAACTGGGGTTTATCACTTCTTAGAAATGATACATAAAATCAGCGCTCGCTGAAGATATTATATCAAGATTAACAAAATCATCTTTAGAAAGGTATTTCCAAGATGCTAAGACAGTTGGTCCAAGCCAACCAATAGCACACACTCCCATCATCTGTCTACAATAGCATTACTTAGACCTGCATTTAAAGTATAAGTTCTTTGGCCTCATTTCTGACTGAAAGACTCAGAAACTCAGAAGGTCTCAGCCTAGTCATCTGTTTTGACAATTCCTTTATGAGCTTTAAAGGCTAAAGTTTAATAACCACTGCTCTAATAAAAGCCAGGGGAGTGGGAAATAAAATATTCTCGGACCTTTTTTTTTTATCTCTCCAAGTAAATTTAGCTTAATGTTACAACTGGCCATTTTTCTGGACATCTGCAGTCTATGTCTGTGAAGAAGACAGTTGTGTCAGAGAATAAAAAATGGATGAGGACTTAAGATCTGAGAGAAAGAGAGAGATAGAGAGAAAGAGAGAGAGAAAGAGAGAGAGAGCAATGTTTTGTCCTATTGTAGAAGTATTCACGTTTATTAGCTCCTGCAGAGATTCTGACTTAGCAGATTCGGGGTAAACCTAGTGCTACACTCGGGAACTGTGTATACCCTCATTTCACATGTTGAAATCCTGGCTTCTAAGACCGTCAGGTGAGTATGTGGGCCTTTGGGAATTCATTGGGTCAGGAAGAGCAAAATCAGTAAGATTGGTATTGGTGCCCTTATACTCTGGGGTTGTGTCCTTAAAGAAGAGAGAGGAAGCTGGCTGTCAGCTAAAAGTTGGGCTCTCGTGGGACACTGAATATAAATGCTCTCTTATCTTGGACTCACCAGCTTTTAGAACCTTGAGAAACATATTTCTATTTTCTATACCCCATCTAGGTTATGATATTTTGTCTAGCATTGAGAATACATGAAGACATCTGATTATCTGTTTAACCAAAACTCCCAGGAGAGACAGCCATTGGGAAAATGGCACACATTGGGAAATTGGTGCCCACAGAGTGTCTAATACTTAAGAGATGGAACTGGTAAGAATGCTCCAAAGTGACCCATCCCATGGGCAAGCACCATTCCTTAACACTATTAATGATACTCTGTTGTGCTTGCAGACAGGAGCATGTTGTCCTCTGAGAGGCTCCACCCAGCAGGTGACTCAGACAGCTATAGACACCCACAGTGGTTACAGCCTGGGGACTCTTATTGAAGAATAAGAAGAAGGATTATGGGCCAGAAGGGGGATAGGAACTCCACAGGAAAACCAATAGAATCAACTAACCTGGACCCTGTGGCTCTCAGAGTCTGAACCACCAACCAAAGGACACGCATGAGCTGGACCTAGGCCTCCCTGCACATAGTAGATTTTCATGTAGGTCCTGAACAAATGGAACAGGGGCTATTCCAAAAGCTGTTGCTGTGGATGGGCTACATTCTTTTAGCTGAGCTATCTTGTCTGGCCTCAGTGGAAGAGGAAGCACCTAATCTTGCAGAGACTAGAAGTGTCAAGATTGAGGAATACCCACAGGGGCCACACCAGCTTAGAGAAGAAGGAATGGGGAGATTGGGGAAGAATTGTGTGTATGGAGATGACTGGGAAGGGGGCATTGAGTGAGATATAAAGTGAATAAGCCAAAAATAAAGTTAAACAAAAAAGAATTCCCAGAAGTAAGAATATTGGAAGGGATATAGATATATTTTCAAAAATCTCTCTTTTCCTTCCTCCTTCCCTCTCTCCCTCTTTCCTTCCTTTCTTAGATAAGGTCTGACTAACCCTGGCTGGCCTGGTTCCCACTTTGAATTCAAGGCTGACCTAGAACTCACAGGTATCCACATGTCTCTGCCTCACAAAGTGGTATTATTAAAAGAGTGAGCCGCTGGGCAGTGGTGGCACATGCCTTTAATCCTAACACTTGAGAGGCAGAGGCAGGTGGATTTCTGAGTTCCAGGTCAGCCTGGTCTGGTCTAGCCAGGGCTACACAGAGAAACCTTGTCTCGAAAAACCAAAAAATAAAAATAAAATAAGGATGAGCCATCACACAGCTTATTCATATCACTTTGAAGCAAGGTTCACACTGCAGTCCAGGCTAGCCCAGAATTCATGGCTATCCTCGTCCCTGAGCTTCCCTCTTGAAGCTGTATTGTAGCTGTGAGCCACTATACTCTGCAAGAGGAGGTCAGGTTAGGGTTTTGCTGTGGGAGCAAATGCAAAGTCTCTGATTGGTGGCCGATGTCTGCCCCCGAGGACTGAGCTCATTAACCATCCCAAAACACACAGTGTTTGCTTTAGGATTTATCTTCGACAACTATACAAATAGCTTGGGTTGCTCACTTCTTTTGTTCAAAGTACCCTGGAAATCTCATTAAGAGGGATTAATCCAGATTCCATTTGGGTTTTCTTACTTTAATAAGCTTGTAGGAAAACCAATAAAAACACAGAGGTACAAAGAAAAGCAAACACAACAGAGGGCTTAAAACCCCAAGTCCCAGAGGAATAAGGGATCACACTACTGTGAAGTGACTCAACATTGCTAGGACAGATGAGGTACTTGGGAGAACGACAGATACGGAGTACTCAGTACTGAAGGCCTGGGTTCTAGTCTCCACTCTGCTAATTCGCCAAAGGACTCCGCAAATTTCTTTTCTTTGAGTCTTGCAGTTTCTGCAGGACAGTTATTGCAAGAGTCAGTATATTGAGCAGAATGTGATAATAAAAATAAGAAGGTTCTGCAAAGCAGAGGCAATAATGAAACCATTTTTATTCTGTAATGCCATCATATTAGAATTAGACAAACAGCCCTTAGTCTATGCTGGCTATCTACTGTCTGTATTCAGAGAAGTCTGAAATGTCTTAGCGTCATACTTCAAGTAAAACATTTAAACTATTTAAAAATCCATTTAAATTAGAATTGTATTAATTCAGCAACTTTTTTTTTTTTAGGTGGGTAGATATATGAAGTCATGGTGATAATTCTCCCATTAAACAACCTGTCAACTATCATGTAAATACAAGTCATCAGTAGAATGGCTATATTCTCATCCCATTGGGAGGGAAGGAAGGCTAGTTGATTTCTTACAAGACATGAAAAAGCAAAAGACTTCTTAACAATTCCCACAGAGGAACCATATGCAGCCCAAGTAGATTATAAATAAGTTGACTATTCAAATTGTTACATAATTTAGGTCACTTTTAAGAGCAAAGGAGGGCACTATGAATAATTGCATAGGTAAGCAGACATAAACCATGACCGTCCCTGAAAATCCAGAACATATGCTTCTTGGTTATGATTGGCTTCCATCCCAAGGTGGATGACGTGTGAGTAAAGTCATTAGCAATCGGATTTGGAAATTTAACCAGCCTTTCTGTACTGTGTCAGTTACTTCCCTTTGTTACAAGGAGCAGATGTGAATAGCAGAGAATTCTTGAAATCCCAGAAAGCCAGTGTGTGGGGAGCTGAAGGGAGCAACAGCAGGTGGGAGGGATACAGGAAAAGTCTCCAGGTTTCTCTGAAGAGAAGCATCAAACACCTGCGAGAGCTGCTTCTGCTGACAGGCCACAGAACCAGACACACCAGTCTGGAATGTCAAGAGCAGAGATGAGTGGCTTCGGATAAAAGCTTCAGGCCGGTGTCAAGTCTACCAAATGGAGTTGCAAAGAGCTCCGAGTTCTGCAGGCAAAGGCTAGAGACATAAATCAAAGAGCGCTCTTCCAACGCTGGCAGTGGGGGAGCCACTGGCCGCTTGTCATGCTTCAATGTCCTCAACCAGAGCTTCACACATAGAGAATAATTACTGTTAGCTCTCAGTCTGTGAGTGATGGCGTCAAGTGTAGAATTTTCCCAGGCATTGGATGGAGAGGGCTGTACACACTCATGCCTACAGATATGATAATACACTTTCCCACATGTGTTCACTCACCGGATCATAAAGAAGCACTTAAAATTTCCCTTTGAGGTGTTGTTCCTTTGCATGTTTTATATTGAAGACCTTGTTTCCAGCATATTCTCAGCACCTGGCTACATACATGACAGCCTTATATTCCCAACAGGGGAAAATAAAGAGAATTTTAGCGAGCAGCTTCGTGGGGATAAATAAACAGTTTCAAGGACATATTTTAAAAGACGACCCTAAAATTCTGAAGAGGGGAGGGAAACCAACATTCTTCCCTGCAGAATGCAAGGGCAGGAGAACTAACTGCTGACTCTAGGAAAACCGAGGCAGGGTGCTAACAACCCTAAGACTTTAGGAGTGTGAAGAATTGGGGGAGGAATGGCCCAGCGGCAGAAGTAGCCCTCTGTGACTGATGGACAGCAGGCTTTTAGAATCAAAGGGTCAGTGTTCCTTTTGATGGATCTGCTGCCTTTATAGAGGTGGTCTTTCAAGTAAAAGATTCCCTTTTGCTTTTTTCTTATAGATAGTTCTAGAAGGATGAAAATAGGACTGGGAATTCAGTTCAGAGCCCTTGCCTCGTATGCTTGACGCCCTAGGTTCAGTTTCAAACGTTGAAGAAGAAAAGGAAGTCTTCCATGTGAAGATACGAAGCATACTTATATTTTGACAGCTACCCTCTTTTGTTGCCGCTGAAAGAAATGGTGTCAGGTTGACATTGGTTTCATGTTTCTTAAAGAAATGTAGAGATAATGGGGCTAACGTTTCTTTTTCATTGACTGCGAGTCCATTTGCATTATGTGTTATTCATTTATTGTATAAAGTTCTATGCTATCAGTTCACAAAATAGTCCTGGAGCTTGCATTATTCACCGAGGCTTCTGATAGAATGAATACATTTAAAAACAGTCATGTGATTCTGTTCATATACGTAAATAACAGTAGACATAGATGCCCGTATATCATTATTGCCAAGGTACTTGTCCAGTCTTAAAAAGTACGAATCACACACTTAGTTACCAATTGTTTTACAGCACATTTTTTCCTGTAAATACATAAAAAGATCTTTAAAGTTAATTATTGTCTTACTTCTGGCAGAGCTACTTCTTATGATGGAGACATAGCAACTTCTGTGATACATCAACTCTATATTATCCCTCATTCTGAGAAAAGAATCTATGGGCACTCTACTATTGACTTCTCAAAGAATTTTGCTTCCAGGATCAATAATCTTTTTTGAGGACTCTTCTATCCCTCTTGCTAATTAAAAGCACAAACCTACATAGTTTTATGCTTTTTTTCAAATTACATTTTAAGCAAGTAAGTGCTTTAACCTTCAGTGGTATCGAAAACACCTCTTCCAGTGTGCTTTTATGAGCTTTGCTCTGTCTGCCCTCTTGCTTAGGGGCAGACTCTCCAGGTTCCACTTCATCTGTATGTACTCTGTGTGCACACAAGTAATGGCTGGCCCACACTTGGAAGTTTTAATTTCGGGTTTAATGTCCCAAGCTTTCATTCTATGTTTAAAGAAAAAAAATAATTTTTTAAAAAATAATGTTTTATTCAGAGAGTAAGCGACCAATCTCGATTGATCACTGTATTTCCCACTAAAATGTTGCAGTATTAGGGTAGGGCCCGTTGAGTTAGCTGTGACTATAGCATCCTTAGAGGTAATTTACAAATCTGGGCTTCCAGGGTGCTCAACCCAAGGTTGTGTCTTTGGTACAATTGTAAATGGCAATCAACTGCTTAAAGACATAATGTGAATTTTTATAGAATCATGAAGGTCTCCAGACAGATTGGTCTCACAATGTTTGAGATAAATCCTTCCTCACTCCTTAGAGATGTTCAGCACACAGGCTGATATCTGACTATTGATTTTCTCCACTATGCATCTTAACTATTTCAAGATCACTTGACATATACAAAAGATCCCAGTGACAGTCTGTTTAAAAGAACAGCTTTTTGGAAGAATGCTTGAAAAAAAAATCAGTAAATATACTGAAGTAATCTTTCCCCAATTCTTAGCAGGGTAGTTTAACTGCATATTTGATTAGAGAACAGAAAATAATCATGCACATTTTCAAGAAGATATATCATATATTAGGGTTCTGAATGATTGGGTGTCTTGAGGGAAGTTCAGGATTCTTTTCCACTGAGTGAGGCGCCCAGGTGAAAATCCTCACCAGAAGCTAGGCCTCTCTGGCCTTTTGTTATTTATTTTAAAAACAAATCAAACATATACTCAGAAGATGCTCCTATATGTAATAAGGACACATGCTCCACTATGTT
>NW_022196905.1:197572026-197600553 GCF_008632895.1 Mastomys coucha
CAAAATACCCATGGAAGGATTTTCAGAGACTAAGTATGGAGCAGAGACTGAAGGAAGGACAATCCAGAGACTGCTCCACCTGTGAATCCTTCCCATATTCAATCATCAAATCCAAACACTATTGTGGATATCAGCAAGTGCTGGATGACAGGAGCCTGATATAGCTGTCTCTGGAGAGGCTCTGACAGTACCTGACTAATACAGAAGTAGAGGCTCACAGCCATCCACTGGACTGAGTACAGGGTCCCCAGTGAAGGAGCTAGAGAAAGGACCCAAGGAGTTAAAGGGTTTGCAGCCCCTTAGCACGAACAACAATATAAACTAACTAGTATCCTCAGAGCTCCCAGGGACTAAACCTCCAACCAAAGAGTATACATGGGAGGACTCATGGCTCCAGCAGCATATGTATAGCAGAGGATGGACAAATTGGTTATCAATGGGAGGAGAGGACTTTGGCCCTGTGAAGGTTCTATGCCCCAGTGTAGGGGAATGCCAAGGCCAGGAAGTGGGAGAGGGTGGGGTGGTGAGCAGGGGGAAGGGGGGAGGAAACAGGAGATTGTTTTAGTTTTAGTTTTTATTTTATTTTATTTTTTCTTCTTTTCTTTTCTTTTTCTTTTGGAGGGGAACCTGGCAAAGGAGATATTGTAAATAAAGAAAACATCAAATAAAAACAAACCCAAGAAAAACAAAATAATCAGAGGACAACAGCAGAAAAGGACAGACTCTTTTAGATCTTCCTGTCCTGAATTTCAGTGATCTATGCCCAAAATGTTTAGATTATCTCAATGTATATATTTTTATTAATAAGTAAACTATATAAAAATAGTATAGGAATAGGAACAACCTGTACTCAAAACAGAGAGTTACAGCAAATGTGATTTTCCCCTCTCAAGACTAGTCTTCATTCCTTCACATTCTTCCCTCTGCTCCATCATTATTGAGAAGGGAAAAATTATTTAAAGGATTAAATACTCAATTTAGTTAGTCTTCAAGTTACTTCATTTTTTTCTCACACCCCTGAAATATTGCTCCTTGACAGAAAAATGACATCAGAAATGCTTTATTAATGGTATTTCATTTTCTGAGCTTCTGAATAAAAAGCGAGGCCATTATTTTCAATAAAGGGGAGGGGGCTTCAAAACTAATAATTAAATAACACCACTTTTAAAGTTCCCAGATTAAAGAGAATTAAAGTGAATGAGGCCATTTTTGCATCACTTGGAGTGAAGATTTATTTAAAATAGACTAAACAAATCACATGGAACCCACTCCATTGCCTTCTTTAATAAAAATTATGACTGGACAAACATCAGGTTTTTATTTAAAAATAATAGAAAAGTAAAAATAGATTCCCTAGGGAAATTTCTCCCCTAACTCATGTGCATGTGCGTGTCTCTGTGTGTGTTTGTGTGTGTCTGTATGTGCCTGTGTGTGTTTGTGATATTCTGTTGCTTCTGTGATATCTTTCTTTGGAGTAACTGGGTAGCATCGTTTTTGTTTGTTTGTTTTTGCTATTAACTGGATTCATCTAAGGTCACTGAATTTGAACTTCAGCTAATTGGTGGACCATGAGCTCTTATGAACCATGACAGATAATATGGGCCTTGGATTGAGAAGAGTAAATGTAGATGAGAGCATGTAATGTAAGCCTTCGAGACACCATGTTCCCTTATTTAAAGAGAAGACCAAAGAAAAGAGAAAAATGGTATGAGCACTCTAAAATCATCTGCAGCACTTTAAAGGGTTAAACCTGCTTAACCCACTCTTAGTCAGAGAATGGCACCAAAGAGTACAGCTCACCCCTTAAGTGTGGCTAGTTCTAGACCTGTGGTGTAGCCTTAGGTTGCCAGAGCAGTCATGCGCTCTGTTTCCACCCCCCTCCCACCCGATTAATAGGATCCATTCATAGCTACTCACTACTGCAGGGTTTGACCTGAGAAATGCTAGGATTGATTAACTCAGCAGTCGAGGTGAAAGTCCCTAAATAATCTTTACCCTTGGCCAGCAAGGGAACTGCTAGTCTCGGTTCTCAGAAGCAGCTGGTGAGGTTCTCAGCCAAGTTCTTCAGATGTAGGACCTTCTCCCGGACAGCCTACGTCACCATGGCGTTTACACATCTTTCAACCAGGCTTCCTGGATCTAGAAAATGGTATTCCTGACTCCTTTGACCCAGATGCCTGCAACAACACAGTTCGCAACCTGTAGGTAATCTCTCTTCTTTCCTTTCTAGGAGATGGCATAGTGGCTATTTTTTTCTAAAACAGTCATGTTGATATGTTCAAAAATCCATTGCTGAGTCTCAGATAGAGGGTCACATCTGGCCATGAAAATCTTCTTCTCTGCAGGGTTGCAGTCCATACAGCTGTTGCTCACAGGATGAAATAGTGTTCGGTCCTGGATGGATTAGAAAGAGAGTATAAAATGCATGAGGAATGCTACAGCCCAAAGTGTATGCATGTAAAATATGTGTTTATATTTGAATATACATCCACACTCTAATTAGGACACAGTCTAATCAGAGTTCAAAGGATCTATAACTCCCCAGACAATTTAATCTGAGACAAAAATTTATTGATTCTTCTTTTTTTTTTTTTTACAAAAAAATAATCTGCTCATTTCTTGTTTTGTAGTGAGCATTTTGCCACATGTTCAGCCACTGACAAGTCTAAAAGGCTTTTTCTGGTCATTTGGATAAAATTTGACATTTATATACACACATAGACACACACATGTGCACACACACTGTAAATGAGAGCAAAGCAAATAATAAACACACATCCGAAGGAAGCAAAAGTTTCCTTATCTCGCACTGGTTGACTACTGCCAAAGACAAAAGACATCCTTGTTGAAATGCCAGGCACTCTGCTGTTGTCTTTGGAAGACAAATGAAGGGGTGGGGACAAATGCCACCTGGGTAATAGCTGTGAGTAAAAAGTCAAATTTGCTAGTGCTCAACAATCTGCGTTTTCAGTCCAATTCCAATGGATGCTGGGGGAGTTTAGATAACATTGTTCTGATGACTCTGTGTAAAACAGAGAAGGTGTCGTGCACTTGAAAGCCCAAGATAAATAAACGAATAAGCAAGCAAGCAAGCAAATAAATAAATCGCCCAACTACGTGAAACAGTTCACAAAAATTTGATATGTGTTTTATCTCAGTGGATAAAAGGTGCTGACTTCCAGGGCACAGAGTCTAAGTCCCGAGCAAGCTCATTAACTGAACACACCCCTTCATATTGTGCATCTAGGAAGGGAAGGGAAAGCTGAAAGGGAAGGACCCTGCCTGCTTCGGTATTAAACACTCACGTGTATGGTGTTTGGGATCTTTCTTAAAAAGTGCCCATGGTCTGAGAAGAGGTCGGCACACCACCATTTAAACGTTAGCACCAAGTAGCGTTTTAGTATTTAGCTTAGGAAGTGTTTGGGGGTTGTGCTTGTTCTGGATGCTTTCCTTCAAGGGAGGGACAGTAATGTACAGCGCTTTTCGGATTAAGAGTTTCTCAGCCACCCTTTGTAAACATGTATGGGTTCCTGGGTTTCCAGACTCAGTCAAACCAATATTTAACGTCCTTGAAGGATCCGGATGTTTGCATGGGGTTTGGGGGAGGAGGAATAAGGAAGGAGAAAGGCAGCACGTGGCAATTTGATAACGTGTTTCTATCTTTAGTGTAAACAAAGGACTGCAACTAACACAAAGGTTTTTTTTTTTTCTTTTTTTATTCTACTCTTTAAAGTCAAAGTTTGCTGTGGATTTTGCTTTCTGAAACTCAGAAAATTTCCTGGGAAATGGTTTTGTGGGCTCCCAGCACCCCCGGACAGTTGCTGGCACACCCTGGGCAGTGCTTTTTCTTCCTTATGCCCACATCCCCTCTGACATTTCTCATCGCCACTCATCCTCAGTTTCCAGCGGCTTACCTACATGGATCTAATACATTTTATGAGGTTTTCAAACAGCCTTTGTGTCCATTCAAAATGAGGGCCTTGTAGGCAAGTGCTCTACCACTGAGCTAGATTTCAAATCCCTTCAGATAACACCCTTTAATGTTTTTACATTGATTTAGTGTGCAGTGTGTACATGTGTGCATGCCACAGTATATGTATGAAAGCCAGAGAACAGTGTGCAGGATTCAATGTTCTCATTCCACCATGTAGAGACAATGGATGAAACTCAGGTTGCCAGGTTTGGTGGCAAGCACTTTTACCAAGCCTTCTCATGGGCCCCTCAAAGACGACTCTTAACCTATAACCTCCAGGACAATTTCTGTATAACTAGCTAACTTCTAACTTGTTCTATTCCATGAACATATACCTCCTTCCAGTCTTTATTGCTTACATTTCTTCCTACTACCTTCATCAACAGCTCAAATATAAACACAGACATCCCTAGGTTCCCCTTAAAAAACATGCATTTCCACAAATCCTAACGTCAGTAAAGAAAATGAACATTCTCTGATTTCCTATCCCCATCAGCCTGTGTGTGCCCACATGGACATAAAAGCCAAAGTAGATTTCCTAAGTACTCTATTTTTCTGGATAGTCATTTTTGAGACATAAGTTGATGGTAGTTTCTCAAACCCTCATGGAAACACATGTTCTGATCAATACAGGTGTACTCATGAGTACAGCCACGTAAGCTATGCAAACTTAGTGAGGCCAGAACAATCCAGAATATATTTCTTGTGCTTGTACTTTATGTCCTTGTAGGAGTTGGAAACTGGAACGATTTGTATCTATCTACATTAGGAAGCTGATGTAAAATGAGAGGGTGGAATAGATGCATCCCAAAGTCTTTCCCTGTCATAAAACTGAATGAGCACTTTGTCCCAAAGTTCACTGGTGACAGAGACAAATGGTAGGGCATTAAACTGGAAGCCCTTCCTAATATCTACTAGATTAACTGATTATTCTCTGGCTACAGACTGAACTCAGTTCACCCTTGTCCTTGGAGTGCCCAGCAAGGCCACCAAGATGAAGCTTCTGGAAGCATCTGCAACTTTCAACAGAACATACCTTTGTCACTTTTGACCTTGGGGACGACATAATTGCTATCTATAGGCTTCTACTGGGCCAGGCTTTTGGATTAGTGAATGTCTTTATCGATGTGTTTGCTAGCTGAGATTAAGTCAGTGGAGTGAGTAATCATCTTCTGAATATGTTTTTTTCTACCTTGACAACTCTTTTCTCCTCTGTCCTTCAACCCATCGGTCATGGCTGTTAACAGAACAGTTTTTTCCCTTGTGGAATAGACTTGGGAGTATTTGGAAAGTGTGATGTTCCATGACAATCTTCTGTAAGTGATGATTGATGTTCTGTCTTTGCTTTGCTCTTGGTCCAGTGCTGACAAAAGGCATGGCATATAGCCCTGGCTGTTCAGTGTCACCTTTACATCACCCTGTCTATGACATTGTGCAGGGAATATCTAAGGATTCCTGAACTGCCCTTCAAAATAAGTCAGTGTTTGCAGATGAGAATGGGAGCCACAGGACTTCAAGGCTGGCCACAGACTTGAGTGGCATCTGTGTGACACCGTGAGTGCTCCCACATCTGTACTATACTTTATTACCTTCCATATTTACAGAGTCTGAGATTTAAAAGAATGAGTGAGCTGTATAAAACATTCCAGTCTGGGTCTGGAGTCATGAAAGACCCTCACACTGAAAACATAAAGGGAATAAAATAGACATGAGCACACATACATCACAGGAAGAAGGTTCCCACAACAAAGCATGACACACAGTCCTGGAAAAAGGCCTGAGATTTGTGACTGTACAGGGAGCAGGATGAATTCCAGTCAGCCACTTGCTCACTGTCTGCCTTTGGAGAAGATAGTAAGTTCTATGAATCTTAGTTAACGTACTTGGAAATGTAGATAATGTCCCTGAGTCCATGTTAGGAGGAAGAGATGTAGAATTGCTGGCTCAGTGTCTCACATACAGGGAACTATGCAATAGCTTCCCCTTCTCCTAGTTTATTTTTAGTCAGGAGGCATCCCCAGCTCTAAAAATTAGAATGTACTAACCATCTGGTTTGAGACATTTCTGAAATCCTGGCGACATAAAGCTTTATAAAGTAACCTCTGACTCAGTGAGTTATCTGCATTGTACAGGGGCATCTCCCACTTATCCACACTGTACAGGGGCATCTCCCACTTAAAGTGAAAGGACTTAGGAGATCAGGGTAGCTAAGGGCTATCAAATCAGGTCTTGTGGGAAACTACATCAGAGTTTTGGCTGATTTACATCTTTAGTTTGAGAAATGACTATCCATTCAGGTTTGGGGCTTTCCAGAAGAGAGAACAAGCCGGTGGGTGGGCCTTTTGAATACATTACTCAGGCAGGCTGATTGAGTTCAATGGCTCTTTATAAAGTACCCTTTATATTTTGGTTGTTGTCAGGGGAGAGGCTTTCCTAGGAAGATAACATAAGTTGCATCCTCAAACCCAACAAATACAGGAGATCAATAGGTACATAATAAGGGTGTGAAGTAGAAAAATGTCAGGGAAATATAATGTAAATGAAGGTGAATATTAAATAACACATCTATACATTTGATTTATTTAAAAAAATTAATGAGTATATCCTGTTTGGCAGAGACTCTACTATCTTTTTATCATCTATTATCTATCTATCTATCTATCTATCTATCTATCTATCTATCTATCTATCTATCTATCATCTATCTATTACACAGCTTCTTTCAATTTTTGGACAGGCACTTAGGCTGATTCTATTTCTCGGCTACAGTGAAGAGGGCCACAGGGTGGTTTGCTGACTTAATACCCTTTGTGTATATAATTTGAGCAATATGGCTAGATAAAGTAGTAGTTACATTTTTAGGGTTTTTAAAAAAGATTTATTTATTTTATATATGTGAGTACACTGTTGCTTGCTTCAGACACACACCAGAAGAGGGCATTGGATCCAATTACAATGGTTGTGAGCCCCCATACGGGTGCTGGGAATTGAACTCTGGACCTCTGGAAGAACAGTCAATGAATGCTCTTAAGTGCTGAGCCATCTCTCCAGCTCCATATTTTTAGTTTTTTTAGGAACCTCCATATGTATTTCCACAGTAGATAGGCTAATTTGCATTCCTACCAACAGTATTAACGTGTTGCCCTTGTCCTCACGAGCATTTGTTTTCTGGATGATAGTCATGTTGACTTGGATGAAAGAGAATCTCAGTGAAATTCTGATTTGCATTTCTCTAGTGGTTGAGGATCATCATTTATGAACATTATTTTGTAAATTTATTGGGATTTGTACTTTGGAAAGAATCTGTTGAATAAATTTGCCTCTATTGATTTGATTATTATTTGCTTTCTTGGTGCTTCTTGAGTTCTTTATATTTTGTAGATATTAATCTTTTATACACAAATAACTAGTAGATTTTTTCTCATTTCTCTCTCATTTTGTAGAATCTCTTTACTTTGACAATTGTTTCCTTTACTGTGCAGAAGCTTTCTAATTTGATGCAATCTGTCTGTCAGCTCTTTCTTTTGGGTCCTGGGTTATTGGAGTCTTATTCAGAAAGCCATTTCCTTTGCTTAAATCATCAAGTGTTTACTCTATACCTTTTTCTAACCATTTCAAAGTTTCAGGTCTTATGTTATACTCTTAAATTCTACATGGAGGGACATGGACAATAAACAATGAAGATAATAAATATGATATTACATAAACACAGGGTAATCAGGAGGACCTGAGTTGACCATGGTGGGACCAGAAAGAAAGAGAATTAACTATGAAAGTGCCCAAGTGAAGCAATTTCCAGAGGAAGTGAAGGGCCAGAGCACAGACTTACTAAGCACACTTTCATGGGTAGAGAGTCTAAGGAAACCAGAATGACAGAGCTGATTGAAGAGGTGATGGAGTGCTAGCTAAATCAAAGTATGGTGACTAGAAAGTCTTTGGTCCCACCAGAACACAGGAAACATTGTATGGGCTTTAGATGGCTATATCTAAGAGGCAGGCAATGGCCATATCCCGAAGACGCTGGGGTAATTCTAAGACTTGACTCTCCATGTAGACATTGGGAAGTAGTCGCTGGAGAATTTGAACTTAGGGATACCAAGGAGGAAGGTACTGGATTACATCAGGAGAAAACAGATAACGGTTACAGCAAGAATCCAAGTTTGAGCAGATACAGAAGCAAGCTGGGGGTAACCAGGTCCATGACCTGAAGGCTACTCAGATATTTGAGAAGTTGAATGCCCATAGCATTATAACTAATGGGTTGTGGGGGCTGTAGTAGAGGCAAGAGGTGAGAGACTGACGCAAAAGCAGTACTGAACTGGTAAAGTAAAAGATGAACCAAATTGGAATGATCCGGTTTCTGTTTTATACATATTAAAGCTGGAGATGTCTATAGGATATCCACGTGTCTATATCCAATAAGCAGTTGGTTAAACAAGATAGCATAGTAGCACACATACACACACACACACACACACACACACACACACACACACATATATGTATATATATGAGGTTTGATCAATTTACATGTGATTGAAAACTTGAATGTTAAGTCAACATATGTTGAAAGTGGATACTTTTATAAGAGAGAACTCCTTCATAATCAATGTCTCTAGTGTCTGATATGGAGAGAATGAAGGTTAGGGCATGAATTTTTAATTCAGGTTTGTCCCTGGCAATGATTTTTTTTTGATATTCATTTAGTTTGTCAGATATTCATTTCCTTTTAATCTGTGAAGTGAGTTCTGTAGAAAGGAAGAAGGGATAAGATACACAGTCATAAGGTCTGTTTGCTGCCCTGCAAGGATGTAGAGATAAACAAGGTTGATGATGCACGACCCTACCTTGAGCTCTTGAAGGGAGAGAAATCAGTTCTTAATTTTACTGTTGGCTTCTGAGAAAATATAAATAACTTCTAAGCAGATATAAAAGAGACAAGCAGTCATATTGTTTTGGACCTTTTCCTTAGTAGGTCAGATTTCTCACAGACATTGGTCTCATGCATTATTGATTCATTTGGCCTCCCAGAAACGAAGTCTTTGAATGTTCTTGTGTATGTGTTCAGATGTGTTGGCTATAGCTGACTCTTGGCTGGTTCTCTCTTTCATACTGTATTCATTAGGCTATGCATAGGAATGTGTAAGGCATATCCTTAGTTCCTCCAGCCAGAAAATTCCAATGTGTTGGGTCCTCACTCTCCAACATGAATGCAATGATTTCTTGCTTAACTAAATTCATAGTCTGACTTCTATTGCCCTTTACAGATCTGCCACTGCACAGATGTCTGGCCTCGTAGTTCATCATGTTCCTTAATGGTTACACATTTCAGATGGCTTTTCTCTGTTCTTTGTAGAAAATCAAGATTCT
Source organism: Mastomys coucha (assembly GCF_008632895.1). Classification (NCBI taxonomy): domain Eukaryota; kingdom Metazoa; phylum Chordata; class Mammalia; order Rodentia; family Muridae; genus Mastomys; species Mastomys coucha. The sequence goes on from NW_022196905.1 coordinate 197,581,370, forward strand.
GCCTATCTCAAGGTCTTGGGATAAATTGATTCATTAATGTATATATAATATATTATATATAATCTCTTTATGCACCACTTTTTTTTAATCATGATCTAACTTCTACCCATTCTTTTGGCTTTCTTTCAGAAATCATTCAGAGAAGCCTTCCCTACACCTCTGGCCTGTGTTGTGCTCAGTGCTTTATGTCATATTATGCAGTGGTTTCATTTGGGCTTTAATTGCCAGGATGAAACACCATGGCCAGAGCAACAAGAGCAGAGAGGGTTGGTTCGGCTTATGATTCCACTTCACAGTTCATCATCAAAGGAAGTCAAGACAGGAAATCAAGCAGGGCAAGCACTTGCCTCCAGGAGCTGATGCAGAAGCCATGGAGGAGAGCTGTTTACTGCTTTGGTCCTCATGGCTTGTTCAGCCTGCCTTCTTATAGAACTCAGGACCATCAGCCCAGGGATGGCACCACCCACAATAAGCTAGGCCCTCACCCATTAATATGATTAAGAAAACACGCTATAGGCTATCTTATAGAGGCATTTTCTCAATTGAAGCCTTACTCCTCCCTGATAACTCTAGCTTGTTAATGTCAACTTGTGTCAAGTTGACATAAAACTAGATAATGCATGCCTTGAACCATATGTATGTACATATGTATATGTATGTATATATGTGTATGTATTTTTATATTTATTACCTCTGAACTCAAAGCTCTACATGTGGAGAAAATATTGTTCCAGACCTCATTCTTCTGTTCATATCTTATGTCCTCTCAATCAGTCTGTCAAGAGTCTCCTGAACATGACACCTCTGTTTCCTGCATACATATGAGTCATACAGTGCTAATTGCTCTGTCTAGATCTTCTTATTCCTCCTCCTGTAACCACTCCTTGATTAAACCAGAATGTGGAGAAACAGGAAGCTACATTCAATTATGCATTCAGCAAATATGGTTAAGCCCTTTTGTGTGCTACAATGTCTTTTTGGTGCACATAAAGAAAGCATAGACACATCAGTCCTTTTGTGAAATTCACCTTCTAACATTTTACCTGTGAATACTTGAAATAGCACAGAAATGTTTGGTATAGAAGTACAATTACTTAGACAATGTATTTCTCTCTACAGTAATTTGGGGTGTTAGAATCAGGTCAGAAGGTAGCTTGTTGAACTCATGGATGGTAATAGCTCACGTTAACCTAAGTCTTTTGTGCCACACTCTAAGTGCAATGAATTTTTATTTAATTATTGCAGTAACTATTGAAGGTGAATATTATTATTTTCATTTTTATAATAAGAAAATAGAGATGGGTAGGAAGCTTTCCAAGACTCCAGAGTCAAGATGCACAGTGGAGCTCATGACTCAGATGGCATCCCCAACCCCAGGACTCAGAGTCTATGTCTTAAGTCTTGCTGTCTTAAGTTACAAAGCATCTCTCTTTTTGGCTGAGGGAACTAGCAGTCTGCCTCCATCTCCATGTCTGTTGAGACTGGAAGAGGTGTCCTCATTAACAATATCATGAATCTTTCAGGGTTCCTAGCACCCAGATCTGTTTCCATTTGGCTATCTAGATCCCGACAAGCACAAGGCTTATCCTTACATAGGAGGATAGTCTTTGTAATTCAGAGTAATGCAGTATGGCAGTTAAACACATTAGGGGAAATATTAAGCAATGGGATTGTTGTTAAGTTGAAATGGAGCATTAGAACACTGTGCCAGCCACCTGGCTTCAGATAGGTGAGACACAGGCAAAAACCACAAGAGAAGGATGGAGCTATTTGAAAGGTTCTCCTTCCTGCTTTGAGGACAACCCTTAGCCTGTTCTCAAAGGTCCTTTCAGGTGAGCAGGACTTACCTTCAGCTTTGAGTAAAAAGCTTAAGCAGAGTGCTTCTAAAACTGATTTCACCGTGAGAGCACCAGTCAAGTAAATATATGCTTTCCCAGTGGCTAATCCTCTTTCTACCAGATCGATTGCTGAAAAATAGTCACATCTCTTTACATTACCACTTCCTACTGACACAGGGTATACTGGTGGATGCATCGTTCTCATGACAATATGGCTTCATTACTTAGTGAAAGTATGGCCCTGTTGGCTTTTAACCTTGCCTTGTTTTGATAAGATAGCTAAGCTGGAACCAAAGACTTCTTAGGGTCCAGTGACTCCATCATTGGAGACCAATCACTATATTACACACAAGTGGCTGCTGCAGACATTGTGCCTGTGATTTTTGACAGATGTTTTGAAAGTCTTTGTCTTTTGGAGGTGAAGCTGGAGGATGGTGGTCCAGGTGATATTATTAGTGTTATGCAACTTTGTATCTTGTTTAGGAAATCCCTTCAAACAGTGCTCATTGGTCCCCCAGTGACACTGTGATTTATGGTAGAGGGCTCAGTTAGTGAATTTGTGCCTTGGGCTCAATTAAATCAGATAAGGGCATTGCATGTGTGTTGATTCAACTGAGAATGGGAAAACAATAAATTCAATTGCTATCAAGTTGAGTCAAAGAGTCAAAATCCAGATTGGGGTAAAATTTGAATTTCAAAATTTTTATTTCTACTTTTGGGGTATGCTGGTAATAAACTTGAGGCCTAGACATTGTAAGATACTGCTCTATTTTAAAGCTACATTCCCAGCCCATGAGATAGTATTCAATAGAACCAAATGGCTAGCTCCACAAATACAAATGATGAATTATGTAGGTAGATGATGAGAGAGATGTAAGGTAGCAAACAGGAAAAAGTTACTGCTAGTTTTTACATGCTAAGAGCTAATTAAAAAGCTAAATGTATGAATTACTCTAGAAAATCAACTCATGCTAAGTTAACATTGGTTATAGCAAAAGATGACAGATGCTTAAACAAAGGGTGCCAGTCACTCATTCTGCTTTCCACAACTAAAGAAGACTTGTAGTTTTGAGCCCTTTTTCTGGGTCGTTTACTATTATCCAGGACTCTCTAGTGCAGTGCTTCTCAACCTTCCTAATGCTGTAACTCTTTCATACAGTTCCTAGGTTGTGGTGGCGCCCAACCATAAAATTGTTTTCATTGTTGCTTCCTGAGTGTAATTTTGCTTCTGTTATGAATCATAATGAAAACAAACACTTTCCAATGGTGACCCCTGTGAAAGGGTTATCAACCCCAAAGTGGCCGTGACCCACAGCCTGACGCTGCTCTAGATGGGATGTCCAGGAAGAATCTGGAAACCAAGTCACTGCATCAAAAGACTAAAAACCAGGCAGATGTTATCAAATATTTTAATCTATTTTGAGCAAAATAGATTGAGCTTAACCATCAGAATACTAGAAGCCAGGGAAGATCTTTACCACCATGGGGATGGTTAGAAATGAAAGGGCTCGTCTGGAAGACCGTTCGGTGATGGTCATACATTTTAGGATTTTGAAAATGCTTCATAAATGAGAACCAGAGTAAAACTGCCTTCCTTGTCTGTTAACTTAATTGGGTGCACTATATTTATTTTGGGTCCTAAGTCACTATCTCAGCAGAACACTTTAAAACAAGAGCCCCACGGCCTTCCATCTGGCATCACTGGACTACATGGACCAGCATGATCTTATGACATAGAGACCAAAGCCTGTGAGTTAAAATAAACAGTCAAATGTTGGCACATGCCAGGAATTTCATCCACCACTCACTTTAAACTAATGGCTTGATTGTGTAGGTGCCAGTTTACCTTGGTAGATACTTTCTTATCTACATTCCATGTTTAGTGAAACTTAAAACTCTTTTAAAAATGGAAATTAAGGTTTAAGAACATTGTAGAAAGCAACTAAAAATTTACTGTTTGGTCATTGGGGGAGGGTATTTGTGATAAAGAAGTATGTCTGGTTGGGGGGAGGTTGGAGAGATGGCTCAGAAGTTAAGAGGAGTAGTTGCCCTTCCAGAAGTCCTGAGTTCAATTCCCAGCAACCACATGATGCCCCACAATCACCTGTAATGGGATTCAATGCCCTCTAATGGCATACAGGGGTACATGTAGCTAGAGCACTCATACATAAAATTAAAAAAAAAATCAACTAACCAGACCACCCAGAGCTCCCAGGAAGTAAACCATCAACCAGAGAGTGCATATAGAGGGACCCATGACTTCAGCTGCATAAGTAGCAGGGGATGGCCTTGTCTGGCACAAATGAGAGGGGAAGCTCTTGGTCCTGTGGAGGCTTGATGACCCAGCATAGTAGGGTGCTAGGGTGGTGAGGCAGGAATGGGTGGATGGGTTGGGGAGCAGCCTTATAGAGGCAGGGGAGTGGGGATGGGATGAGGGGTTTGTGGAATGGAAACCACAAAGGGGGATAACATTTGAAATGTAAATAAATAAAATAACTAATATCCAGTACAACAGAGCTTCATGTTGGAGAAGGTCCTATATCCGTAATGGAACCCTCTGATCTTTACGTCACTCAGTGACTATTTACTTAGAAACTTCTCTATTGGAGATTAGGGAAGACATAAGGCATGTGAAAGAAAGGAGCTGGGCATGGTGGCTCAGGTCTAATGGTTCAGCACCTGGAAATGGAGATAGGAGAGATGTGGGTCACCCATGGTTACATGGAGATTTTGATGCTATCTTGGGCTACATAAAATATTGTCTCAAAAAAGAAAATCAAAGAGGGATGAAGGACAGGGTGATCAAAGGTTTCTGACCCTGGGTAATTATGGAGTGATGAGTGGCTGGTCACGATCCATCAGTGCTTAAGTTACAGGGAAGGGATGTTGGATCCACAAAGCACAATGACCAGCAGAGCAGAAAGCAGCACAGGTTAAAGAAAGCAAGGAAGACTTGAGCGTTTAACTCCCTATTAGAACCCCTGGGGAGATTTCAAAAATTTCCAGACCTCCCCATCAAGAGAGCCTTTGTGAGCTTTAGTGTACTGACCTAATAAATGTGTTTTGTGTTAAGATAATTTGTTTTTATAATGTTTACATCTATTTACCCCTGCTTCCAGATTGTCTTGGCTAGCTTTGATTGTTTCATTTCAGTTTTAGAATCATTCAGTAAGGTTTGATTGGCTAGACGTCTACTCTGATCTGAAAACTTATCTTTACAGAGTTCAGTTATGATCTCTGTTATGCAGTCCACACTGCCCTGTAGCTTGTAACCAGAGTTTCCTGTCACAAATGTCAGGCAGGAACTTTACCACTAACAGCACAGGGTTAGCCCTCTTCTGTAACTTTCCCTGTGGTGGCCTTGCATGTCTGCCCCACCCCCAGACTGGAACTTACAAGTTATCCTAAGCATTTTATGGCAACTAGATTGAACTGAGCCTTAATTTTAATTTCTAGTTTTTGTTGCTCAAGTATAGCCTTTGTGCTATCAGGTTGAAACCATGCTAAATGTTCTCATTTAATTTTAATAGTTTAGTTGCTCAGTCTTTTGGGTTTTCAAATGCATCATCTGTGAATAGTCCATTTATCCTCTTCCTCTCTAATCTTGATGCCTTTAAATTTCTTTAGTCTATCTAATTACACTAAATACGATATCCTCTACAAGTATGAATAGAGGTGATTACAGTCCACATCTTCTTTTATATCCAGTGTCTCAGGGAACGTTTCTCCTTCCTCCCCTCCTCCCCTCCTGCCCTGTTCCCTTCCTTCCCTCCTTCCCTCTTCCCCACCTTCCCTCTTCCCCACCTTCTCTCCTGCCCGCACTATTCCTTCTCTTGCTTCTACTCCCACACATTCCCTCACCTCTTTCAAACAGTGTTCCTCTTTAGTTCTGGCTGGCTAGCCTGGAACTCCCGATATAGACCAGGCTGACCTTAAACTTATGGCAATCCTAGCAGTGTGGCCCATGTCTCTAATCCCAGCCCTTGGGAGACAGAAACAGGCAGATCTCTGTGACTTTGAGGCCAGCCTGGCCTACAGAGTGAGTTTCAGGACAGCCAGGGCTATGCAGAAAAACCCTGCCTTGAAAAACTAAAACTAAAATAGCAAACAACATCAATTAAAAATAACCAAAACCAAAACAAAAACCAACCAACCAACCAACCAACCAACCAACCAACCAACCAACCAACCAAAAAGACCCTTAAGTGTATGACAATTCTGCTGCTTCTGCCTCCTGCTAGGATCATCATGTGATCCATCACAGCAGCTGAGCTGAAGGAAAGTTTAGGTAGTGATGGGCGTGATGGTGTTTGTTTTCTATTTGGCTATTTGGTGAGATAGTGAAATCTTTGGTATTACACCCCTCACCTCACCCCCACACTCACACATTCGTACATGTGCACTTGTATTTATAAATTTTCAGGGTTTTGGCACCCACTTCTCAAATAAATGACTTGTGCTCAAAATTCTTAATTTAAGTTATATGTGCTGCAGGCCATCCAATAAAATGTTTACCGAAAAGGAGCAGGATATGGGGGCTAACTTTAAATTAGGCAAGGATAACAGCAGGTACTGTTACAAAGTAGCAGAGATTGCTTCAGTGACTTCCGGTGTCAGGTTACACTTTGGGGCTGTTAATGTAAAGAGGGCACTTGTCACCCACACATGGAGATTTGGTGGTACAGTCAGAAATCTGGCTACAAGTTGTACAGGTTGTATCAGTTAGTTATTAATTATATCTGTACATGGTGTATCAGTTATTATACCTATCCTAGTAATAATGAATTTAAAGTGATAGCGAAGTAACCTTAAGCTGTTCTTTCTTGTTTTGAGTGTGTAGGCTGGGACACACTATTCAGGCCAGGGTGGCCTTGCACTGGTGGCAATCCTCCAGCCTCTGCCTCCTGAGTGTTGGGATTACAGTTGCGTACTACTGCTTTGGCTAGGCTGTTTTAAGAACTTAAGGCCTGACCATTATGTTCTCCAGATTCTGAAGCGTTGGGATAAGCATTGGGAGCTGAAATGAGTTTCTCTTCTACTTGGTGAGAAACCGAGTGGCCTTATAATACAGAGGAATGGCCAGATAATATGGACGTTCCCCCTGAGCAAGGTTCAGCGTGGGAGGGGCAGGGAGATCTTTCAGCAAGCTACTGCAATGATCCAAGGGTTATATGAGATGGCTTGCTGCCAGGGCAGGAGCTGTTGCACTGACTCTGCGTGTGTGTACGCGCGCGCGCACGTGTGCATGAGTGTGTAAGAGTGAGTTCGTCAGGGTAAAGGGAATAATAAGTTGTAATGACTGAGTAGATGTGGGGACTGAAGAGGAGAGATGAGTTTCTATTGAACAATGGTGTAAATAGTTTTACTGAGGTTGCTGTTCTTGTCATAGGGGTCCCTCTGGTGGCCAAGGAGAACCAAGGTAAGGGCTCCTCTCACACAGGACACCTGCTATTCTGGGACATATTTGTACAACTATAGTTAAAATAGCGTAAGATAGGGATGCCCGTCTCCTCTGGGGATTCAAAAAGACATATCTAAGAATAGCTGAGAGCGAATCGTAGCTAATGGACCAGGAAGTGGTGTCAGACCACAGTTGACCTGTTTGAATGAGGGAGATACTGGCCAACTTCCTTTTCCAAGAAATCTCCATGTTCTCTGGAGAAGATTAGCTGGAGTCTATTGAACCAAATCCAACAAACACAAGGGATGTCTCCTGGGAGATATTGATCTTGTCCTTAAAGAGCACAGCAGAGCAGTGAGTGGAGACTTCAAAGCTGGATTCGTCTGAGTTTGAATGTTGCTTGGTCACAATTCTGCCACCATCACCTTAGCATTTTCCTATGTGCACTCTGCAAAATAGCACCTGTGTGGTTATGGGGATTCGGGTGACTGGTGCGAGTCACTTGCTCAAGGCTTCTTCTTCATTAATAGCTAGAGTTGGTACTAAACAATTCCCTTAGAAGCTCAGGAGATGGCCCTTTGGGCTGACTCATAAATATTCATAAATGCCAAATTTAAAATATGGTAACAACCTCAATTTAAAAAGGGCAACAACCTCAGAAGATTAGTGAACTGGTAGACCACCCCCATTTGCCCGAGGCCAAGGTGCGCAAGTGAACAGCGAAGACAGTCTTCCAGGGAGCTCCCTGTGTGAATGTTTTTCTTCTAGGTGTTGAACAGACCTCAATTTTTTTCCAAAAACAGGTGTGTTACATAGGCCTGAGTCATCAACCAAGATGAGATATTTCGGAAACTTTCCATTTTAAGCATGTTCCTGATCGAGTATAAATTCCTTGCTTGCTATATAAATAGGCAGAGCGTAACCTCTCGCTGAGTACTGCCTCCGAGCTAGCCGGAGCCCAGTCAGAGCAACTAGGGATTATCTTTTACCAGTCTGTTCAGACACTGGAAAGGTCTGCAGCATTAACGCTTGTGTGAGTTACCTTTTGAAATCTCTGCCACCAGGGTTTTCTTCCCCAGGAGCTCTGTGTGCACACACATTAGTTGGTCTTATCCATTTGTAAGCTTTTGTAAGCTCCCTAATGAAAACAACTGCATTTCAGAGGCTTAATTGCATATTATTGAGTGGTCTATCTCTCATTCTATAAATGTACAATGAGGAGAAATGTTCTGTTCGTTAGAAACCACCAGCATGTGAGGCAGACTGGGTGTTTTATTGATGTATACAGAAAATATCATCCTAAAGGTCAGAAAATAACTATTGGAGAATAAAAAAGCCTACCCTACTCCACTCCACGCAGACAACATTGCATTGAGAGTTTGACGAGACTAATCAATTACACACCTCATAAAAAAAAACAAAAACAAGAATGAAATAGATTTTCCCATGCGGCAATTCCCTTCCCTCGTATGTGTGAGATTATCTGCTCATTAGCTCTTTAGATTTTAAATTGCTTTGTAGGCTGCAACGGCTGATATTTTGTGCGATTTCTGGAGATTGAACAAAAATCTACTGGATCCCAGGGAGGTGTTGATGTGTGGAATAAACAGTACAACCGAGTCTGCTGTGAATGCGGCTGGTTTGTGGTGCCCACCTTGAGAGGTAGGAACCAGAGCTTTCATAGATGAGGAAGCACATATATAGCCATTGCCTACCCCTGTATTCACCATCTCCAGCCTCTTCCGGTCCACTTTCTGTGTTAGGTTCTGAAAATTGCCAGGGAATGATACCCTAGACTCACATCATATGCAAAAGCAAAGAGCATTTATTTAGTTGAATTTCCTGCATGCAGGGGTCTTCCCATTCAGAAATGGAGACCTCTGGTGGACTTGCAGGTCCAACTTTTATTGTCATCTAGGGAATCCCAGGGAGGGGTATATGCCCTTCTACCTTGATGGGTTGGCTTTATTTCTAGGGGTCTGACTGAGTCTATAATTGGTTAGTCCCAGGAGACCTTCCTGGAGGACATCACTTACCCATTTTTCGATACCTATTCTTGCTTCAGGCCAAGTGACAAGGTGCCCCCATATTGTTTGCCTGAAGCTGTAGTTGGCTGACTGCAGGCTCCTGGATCTGAGTTCTCATTTCTGGGAAAGAGAAACTTGGGCCTAGTCTTCCAAACTGCTAGTTTGCAGCCCGTCATGGAGCCAGCCTGGCTCTGGCTAACTCAGTCCTCTCATCTGTAATTTGGGGACACATTGACTGGTCTCTATCACAGGAGAGCCATGCTTCTGGGTCAGGCATTAGGTCCATTTTTTTTTGAAGCCTGAATAAGTCTGGATTGTGCCAGAGCACAGAACAGTATGCACAAGGCATCAGCTCCCTGGCTGGGGAAACCTGCCTCTTTTGTGGGTCCAAAGTGCCACAAGAATGAAAATTCTTAAAAATAATGTAATTGCTTAATTATCTCATTAAACAAGACTCTAGTTTGTATTTGTTTTAAAATTATTTTCTATCCTTAAGTATATTTGTTTTAAAGCTATTTTTACCATTAACTGTTCACTTATAATTTAATTCATTTTAGGTTTGCCAAATAAGTTTTTCTTTGATATATTAGGGAAGATTTTTGGCCAAATCACAAATGGGTCACTTTTTATCCAATTTTTTATCCAAGTTAACAATTATATTTTCATGAATATATATGCATGTATGTGTGTATGTGTGTATGTATGTATGTATGTATGTATGTATGTGTGCGTGCATGTAAGTATTAATGCAATTGTTTTAACCATACGGCTGCCAAGTAAGAATCTGGGAGTATTCAGTAAATGAATAGACATATTACTCTACATGTGTTGTGAGTTAGGGTTTTTAAGAATTATGCATAAGCATATTTGCTTATTTAACACGGGCCACCTTTTCCCCAAGTTGGTTGAGCTGAGGCTAGACCTATTTCCTGTGGTACTAGGATCTGGAGTCATTTATCAGTTACCCCCTGGTTGGGAAGAGGTACCCATGACAAATGGAGGCAAAAGCATGCTCTCTCTGCCGCATGTTTCCCTGTCACCGTGGCCTCCTGTCACATGTGTGGGTTGAGTGTGTGTATGTATGTCCAGGTAACACTCTGAATCCAACCAGCATGTTTTTAACAGTCAGTCTGAAATCCCAACAGTTTCAGAATGACCACAGGGCCGGACGCTTACCTCCCGGTATCCCCAGAGCTGGTTCCCTTTCATGCCATGACAGTCGTAGAGGGTGACAGGGCTGCTGTGTGAGATGGCATCCAGGCAGAATTTTCGGGTGTGCAGAGGCTCACCGGGCCGAATATCTTCTCTCCACCCGAAAGTAAAGAGCTAGCAAAACAACAGAAGCCACAATGAGTTCAATTTGGGGGAAAAGGTTCCTGAACGCGGGGAGAGATGTCTTAAGGATGCAGGGCTCACATTTTGTGACTACAAGGATGAAGTAGATCTCAGCATAACGGAGGCATTGAAAGAGCGGGCTTCAAAGTGTTGTGAGTGCACCTGAGCCCGATGGCAAAAATGGAAAGGAGAACTTTTCTGTTAGGAACCAGCAGGGCGGGAAAGAAGGAAGGGTGGAAGGGAGGGAGAAAGAAAGATACCTGGAAGGTGGAGGAAGAGGAGAGGGAAGGATGAGAGAGGAGAGGTGAGCGGGAGAGGAGGAAGGGGCAGCGGGAGGAGGGAGGGGGAGATGAGGAGCCTTTAATAAAACTCTTAGCATTTGTCATGTAGATAAAATGTTCCCAGATCAAGGACTGCAGCATTAGCCTAATGAGCAGATTAACTGCCAAAGGACAAGGCTTAAAGCTGAGCGGGATTGATGCTCGCACCTTGAAAAATCCAATTTAAAGCAAAGCCGAGCTCAATGAAGTAAAGAACAGGCAAATCCATTTCCTAGGGTAGGTAAGAGCAGTTCTGTGGGGGCGATAGGATGGTATAGGTTAGGTTGTAACTCCCAATAAGTACACTTCACACTTACAGATCCCTGACCTTCAACCTCACCCAGAAGTTCCATGGAATGTTAGATTCTACGATTCCATTTAATACTTCAATGTGCCATTTCCACTATTTCCTATCCCCACCTGTGTTAGCCATCTTACCCTGATATATACCAAATGCTACTTAGGATGTCCTAAATCAACCTTACAATGTGTTAAACGCACAAACAGCCTTCCTGCTGAGCAAGAAGATTTTCTTGAGTTACTTGAGCCGAACCTCATTTATAGGGTACACCAGAAAAAGTCCTTAATTAAAGGAGAAGATGGAATGGGGATGCCTTGGGATTTCTTCCAGTTCTGGTTCAGTAGTTATGCAGTTCTCAGCGGGGGAACTCTAGGAGGCAGAGAGTGAAGACAGCTGTCAGGGATAGTACTTTATTGGCTGAAAGCAAGCCCTGTGCAGAGCTGTATGCAGCCAATAACACTCACTACTGACCCGGTAGACCTCAGTAGACTTGGGTTTTCAGATCTTACCTAGAGAATCTGGGAAAATTCCAGAGATGGTTAAGAGAGAACAGTTAGGTGGTGGGAATCTGAAAACAATGGGACTAGGTTAAGTGGTCAGAATTAGAAAAAAGGGATGATTTCAATCCAACACGTGCAAGAAGATTGTCTGAATAAAAGATCATCTGTGCCGGGCGGTGGTGGCGCACGTCTTTAATCCCAGCACTTGGGAGGCAGAGGCAGTCGGATTTCTGAGTTCGAGGCCAGCTTGGTCTACAGAGTGAGTTCCAGGACAGCCAGGGCTATACAGAGAAACCCTGTCTCGGAAAAATAAAAAAAAAAAGTTCATCTGTGCGCAGTGCTCCTGAAAGGCAGGACTGGAGACTGTCTCAGATGGAAGGACAGGGGCTTTGTGGTTAGGCTTATTTATTTATTTATTTGTTTGTTTGTTTGTTTGTTTGTTCAGTGCATTGGAGTTTTGCCTGCATGTATGTCTGTATGAGGGTGTCAGGTCCCCCAGGAATGCTGGGAATTGAACCCTGGTCCTCTGGAAGAGCAGCTAGTGTTCCTTACCACGGAGTCATCCCTCCAGCCCAGCTTAGGCATTTGTGATGGGGTCATGAACGGGAGTTCTTTTTCCAGAGGGTTTTAAAACAATGCGTGTGGACTGAGGGGTTTGTAAGTTCTCTTAGATCCTACACACAGGAGAAGTATCAATTTCAGCAGTTCCTGACCTTGACCTCACTTCTAATTGGCCCGCACTCTCTACCCGTGGCTTTTGAAAGTCTGTGCTCGTTTGTTGTAACCAAGTTGTCTACTCCCTTTGGTCTGTCTATTCAGCATGGGAGTTGCTCAGGGTTCTTCTCTGTCCTGGTTGGCCTTAAGTTCCCCCAGATCAGTTTTCACCAATATGCTCAAAACCCAGCGACCATGTCGTGTCTAGCCCCTGGCAAGATTTCCCAACTGCGTGCCTCCTAGGTGACCCAAGTTCAACGTTTCAGTACACTCATTTCTTGAATAGCCTGTTCTCCTTTAATTTGTTTTAGTTGGTGGTAATGCCATCAATCTTGTCAGCCATGGAGTCTTTGAACTTTTGCCATTTTACTTTCCTCATCTAATTACTTGTCAGGTCTTGCCACTGTCCTGCGCGTCTCTGGGGTTGCAGAGGATTGAGCTCTGTACGTTGCACACGCGGCTGTACCATATTTTACCACTTTGGTTTCTTCAGCGTTTCTGGAATTAGTTTTATCCTCTCCATCTGCACCTTGTTGTCAGCATCTCTTGTCCAGACTAGTGCAATAACTAGTGCAATAACCTACTTCCTTTCCCTCGTTTGGGTCCCTGAAAGCGCGCGCATGCGTGCTCAGGATGTTTCGGAGGTCAGTTCAACACAGCTTTAGGTATTGTTCTTGGGGCCTTGAACACTTCTGTTTTAAAGACAAGGTGCCTTGCTGGCTGGAACTTGCCATGGCTGGCGGCCAGTGAGCTCTAGGGAACCTTTTCTGTTGCTCACTTCCTAAGTGCTGGGGTTAAGAGTGTGTGCATGCTGGGGCTGGAGAGATGACTCAACAGTTCTTCCCGAGTTCAATTCCCAAGAAAGCACATGGTACAGATGGTGCTCACAAGCATCTGTAATGGAATTTGATGTTCTTTTCTGGTGTGTCTGAAGACAGCTAAAGTGTACTCATATAAAATAAATAAATCTTAAAAAAAAAAAAGCCCGCACACATACAAAAACAAACAAACAAATAAAAAAAAAGTTTGTGTACCACCAAACCTGGGTTATGAAATGGATCTCGGCACTTTGTTCTTGCAAGGAAAGCTCAGTCCGTGAGTTGTGTCCCCAGGCCCTGCCAGCCTTTCTGTTCCTGTTGCCCATACTCTTGTCTCTCCCAGCCAACAGAGAAGTCTGTCTGGGGTGCCTGTCTAATTAGGTCTTCTGTCAGGCTTCAATCCTCAGTCCGTTTACTTCAATCCTTCAATCCTTTTACTCCTCAGCGCAGGTGCCCAGTCACCCACGCAGCGATCATGTCTGAACGGCTGCTGCATCTTCCTCCTCTCTGTCTCAATCCGTCATGACTGCCTACTATGTGTCCACATTCCTCACTAGGTAGTTAGATCCTGGATGGCAAAGCATGTCCTTTTAAAAGCTCATTTCCCAGCATCCAGAAAAGTTGATGATAAACATAAGTGCTCAATAAAATTTGTGTTCAAAACGTGCAATGTGTGCTAGTTATTTCAACACAAGTTATTTATCTTGAAATAACTGTCAAGATGAATTAGTTTTAGTCTTCTTTTATAAAAAACTGGGTCTTACAGGCCTTCAACTCTCTATGGTAGCCCAGGTGGGCCTTAAACTCTATCCCCGGCCTTACCTTCCTGAGGGCTGAGACTGTAGGCATGTGCTCTGCCTGGTTTGAATCAAAGAAGTCTTGATTGATTTAGCAGGTTCTCTTCTGTCTTTTTGCTCTGTGTGTGTTTGGGGGAGGGTTGTTTATTTGTTTGTTTGTTGAAGAAAAGGTTTATTTTGGCTCACGTTGGAGGAAAGACTCAATTATTGTAGGTCGCTGCTCGGATTGCATCTGTGGTCAGAAAAGGAGCTTTAACAGGGCAGGGTAGACCCACCAGGATTGTGGGTGATACCTTTCTATGGGCTGGGGCCATAGACTGTATAAAAAGGAAAAAAAAAAGGAAGAAATTAACAAACAGCAGGGTTCATGCCTTTCTGCTTCCTGAGGGCAGATGCAGTGCGGCTAACGGCTAACAGCCTCATGTCCAGGCAGCATGGCTACAACCCACGATTTCTCACTGAGTATTTCCCTCCTCAGAGAGGCCTCTCAGGAAAAGCCTGTCTGCCACAGTCGGAGATGTGTTTCCTGGGTGACTCCAAAAGAAGTCATGTTGACAAGAAGTCAAGACAGGAGCTTGGGGGCTCGAGTTGAAGCAGAGACGGGAAGGAACGCAGCTTGCCGCCTTGCTTCTGGTTGAATGCAGCGCCTGAACTTTTTCTCTTTCTCCTTTTTCCCTCTTCCTTCTCCTCTTCTTTTCCTTAGTTCTTTGAGAGTTTCATATAATTTTTTTTTTTCATATTCACCCCTCCTTCAGCTCTTCCTAGATCCCCTTTCCCTTCCTGCCCTCCAAATATTCTTCGGGTGGAGAGAGCAATCATTTACCGGGGACTTTACTCTTGAGACCAAACTGTCTCTCTCGGTGGCAAGGGACTGATGACTGTGTACCCAGCTCCCTGCTCGATGTCTAAGCTTTCATATACTCAGAAGTCTAAAGAGGGAAAGGATTGGAAATCCCCACCTGGCACCTTTCCTGAACAGATGTGACTTCCGCCTCAAATATCTATTTTCTCCTATTTTTCATGAAATGGATCAGCTAGGCCCTAAAGAATACCTGGATGACAGCAAATTTGTCTCTTAGGCATCATCTATTGTCATAATTATATCTGGGCGAACTTAGGCGACTTTTGTTTCCTGTTTCTAGGTTTGTTATTGTAGGGTAATGGTCTTTCTTACATCCGTAGGCTGATTGCTGGAAGGGAATTTTCATAAGGTATTTTGTACTCTTCTTGTTATTATTACCTGGTAATTGCAATCCTAGGCCCCGGGCGATAAATCTTCAAATTATACCAATTGCTTTCTTTTTTCTGAACCTTCCAATAACAATGTATTTCTCTCTTATGTCTTTGAAATGCTTCCGGTCTCCGTTTATTTTAGTCAACAGTCATGTCAAACCAATCCTCCATTAGACACATTTTCACCACAGTAGAAACAAGCTCAAATTGTGAAAGAACTCACTGTGACATTCACAATCTGCCTCCCAGTCCTGGGTCATATTTTTACTAACCGGAAGCATCTAGGTTTTCTAACAAAAGTGCTTGATTTTTAAAAAAAACTCAAATTATTAGTTTAAAAGTAAATGGTTGTCGACTTCTTTTTCTTCTTTTGAGTGATACTTTAAAATATAGGTTTTGAGTCATGACTTGTTTCTTTGCTTTTGTACGCATGTAACCTTGTCCGGGTCTGTATTGTATTGTATTATATATTGTACTATATTCTATTATACGATACAAATAAACTCTCTATATTGGAGCTGCAAATACACTTATCTTAATCTGGCATCCTGATGAGTCAATTGAAAAAAACAGCTTTTTTCCTCTCTGTGGGAAGTTAGATTTTATTTCATTGTTACGTGATTTGCAGGAATCTGAGTTATAACGTTTCTTTCTACAGTCTGTGCCATCAGAATGCTGGGTCCTGGCAGCGGGATTGTTTATCCCCAAGGAAAGGCGCAAAGAAACTTCTTTCTCTGCGTGTATTGACACGTTCAGATTTCTGTTTGCCTATGTCCCCCAGGTCTTGGAAACAGGAAAAAGAATCTGTCAGCTTCCTCAGCAGGACGGAAGAAAGGTGGAAGAAAGGTCCTCCCTGCAAGAGCTCAGCGCCTGCTGCTGGGCCTGTGGAGAGAGCAGCCAAACTAGGCCAGGCAGAGCACGCCTCCTCTCTTCCGCCCCTCTGCCCCACCCTCTACTCAGAATGCCGACTGGGGAGGTGCCGTCCAGATCCTACATTCTTATTTGAATCTATTTTTGTTTTTCTTTCTTGATCCCTAGAGGAAACTGGGAGCCAGCAGCCCACAATGCTAGAGCGATATCAAACAACTCAGCAGATGACCCCGGAAGGATGAGTCATATGCCTGCTTCCAGCACAGAAGCCGGATTAGCCCCGACTAGTGCGCAGCAGAAGGTTTTCTTTATAAAGGTATTATGCTTCAGTGGATCCCTCTTGGTTGCCTTTTTAACAAGGGTGTTTACTCATTCATTTCGTCACTTTGACAGCTTTGGAATTAAAATGGATATCCCAGATTTCCATGGCCCGGTTGTACTTCTCATCCAGGAATTTAAAGCTGAATGTAAAAGAGTGAATTATAACTTGTAAGTCTTTAAGCACAATGTTGAATAAACCTTACGTTAATTACTGTAAAATGAATTTGCCTGTACTAAGTCAGTATACGGTGACACGTGTTTCAAACAGGATCTAAGTCTCTCCTACCCGCAACTTCTAATATCCTCCTAGTTCCATTTTTCCAGCTCTCCAGAGACTGGAAATCTTTGAAAAGAGCTGTATTAACAACAGATTTTTTTTTCCCCCTGCTTGTGTTGTTTTCTTCTTGCCTAGTGCTGCCCTCTGGTGGCCATTTCTTAAGTTACATGCCATAATTTCTTTTTTTCTTTCAGTTTAGCCTAAGGTAAATGAACAATCAATAAAAATATGCAGTGTACTTCAGTGTGCTCGTATTCGTTTTCAGCTGTCAAACAAAAAAAATTCAGGCCAGGGAATATGTCATTCTGTAATTTTCCTGCTTAGAAGTATTAAACACGGTTTAGGTGTTAAGACTCATATCCCCATAAGCTATCTAAATTTATTTCCTGTTTGGGCTGAAAAGAAGATATGAACTTAGCCCAAAAAGCAATGGGTTTTCTTATGAAATCTCTCCTTAATTTTAGAGAATGTTCTTCCTAAGTTCTCCAGATGCAAGTCTTACTGATAGACTCTTAAGCGTTCTTGCTTGCTCTCAGGCTGGAGTCCTGGGCTGCTTGTTGGCAGTGCCGGCCAACACTACTCCTCTGAAGTCTGGCAACACCTCAGCAATGATTATAGGAAGATTCAGAGGAAGAGGAAGCCATTGAATACCCCCCCCCCGATATTTGAATAGTTATTGACACATCTGAGAGCCACAGAGCCTTCTGGTAATTGTCCATACTGCAGGATATCCTCAAGTGAACAAGAACCAGAAGTTACGCTGAGAATGAACCACGTCGCAGCAACCTTGAACCTGAGCGTGTGGTGTGCGTGCGCGTGCATGTGTGCGTGCGTGTGTGCACGTGTGCGTGAGTGTGCGTGCGAGTGTGTATGTGTGTGAAGATAGAAGGGGGAAGTATAGTGATTATACTGACTTCCTGTGGGAGTCGATGTTACATCTCAAGCATCATTTCTTCTCAGAGAACCCTGTGTAGGAATGGGGGATTGTTGCCCCTATTCAATGATAAAGAACCTCCAGCCCAGAAGAACTGAACAGTTTCACAAGGCTGATGGTTTAAAGTGAAGTCCATGTTGGCCTGATTCTAAGGTCCTACATCTTTTTAAAACACGCTGGATAGATGACTAGCATGTGCATGGTGTTAGAGGGTGTCAACGTTATCCGATGAGATTAATCCTTGACTAGGCTTTGAACTAAGGATGCTTTTCCGGCATCCTTAGTGCTCCGATTGATAATTGAGGATGGAGGAGGGACAGGAAGAGAGAGAGTGGGGAGAAGAGAAGGGTACTTGAACAACTCCTTAAGGACCTTAGGTTGGGTAGAGTCATTGCTCAATAGTTCATTTCGGTCAATATTTTTGTGTGTGTGTGGAATTCATATGTAAAGAGTCTTTCCAAAGCACAAGCATGCTCCAACTGAGCCTATTCCTGGTCAGTGTGCAAGAGAGGCGTGTGAGGGATTCAGCTAGAGCCATGCAGCTGTGCCAACAGGGTGCTTGCATATTTTTTTTTTTGTTTTGTTTTCTCAAGACAGCTATTATGGTCTGTTCTGAGAGGCTTAAAACACTGTCAGGGCATAGTGCCCAGGCATAGTTCTCCTTCTGCATAGAGAAGTGAGACAGGAAAAGCCTTAGCTGTACTTACCAGTTGTTTTTCTTTGTAACTATGACAACAGCTACTGATTCTTGTTAAATCTGTGTGATACATCCCATAGCTCTCTAATTGAAATATTTCATTCTTCAAAATTGAAAAACGAAAGGGGTCGTGCAGCCCTAAACACAATCATTTCTCTATCATCAGTAATACGATTTAAGGAAAGACCTTTTTACAAAGACTTTCAAGTTCTAGGTCAGATTAGAATCCACACCTTCCTTAAATGGAGCTGCACCGAAATGTCTTTCAATCAAAGCAACGCATTGTCTGAAAATATCCTCTGAAGTCGATGTTGGGATGCAGGGATGGTTTGTGTATGCTTGGCCCAGGGAGTGGCACTGTTAGGAGGTGTGGCCTTGTTGGAGTAGTTGTGTCACTGTGGGTGTGGGCATTAAGATCCTCATCCTAGCTGCCTGGAAGTCAGTCTTCCACTAGCAGCCTTCAAATGAAGATGTAGAACTCTCAGCTCCTCCTGCATTATGCCAGCCTGGATGCTGCCATGCTTCCACCTTGATGATAACAAACTGAACTTTTGAACCTGTAAGCCGACCCCAATTAAATGCTGTCCTTTATAAGACTTGCCTTGGTCATGCTGTTTGTTCACAGCAGTAAAACCCTAACTAAGGCGGGTGCTACTGCCTCAGATGTCCTTCACCTGCATGATTAAATACGACTATTACAACAAGAAGTTCATGCTTTACTTTTAATACACAGCCAGGAGGGAAGATTAAGGTTAACTGAAGTCTCAAACATAAAACAGGTTTTTTTTTTTTTTTTTTTTT
>NW_022196905.1:197600585-197640251 GCF_008632895.1 Mastomys coucha
TTTTGATGAGTTTCCTAGCCTTTCCAGGACATTGTCTTGAAAACTTCCATTGCGGGGAAGATGGTAAGGTTACATCACATTGATCAATTTTACCACCTTCTTTATTAAAAGATTAGTTTTACAAGTTAGTGTGCAAGGGGCTGGAGAGAGGAGGGCTCAGTGGTCAGTCAAGAGGTCTTCTTGAACAATCATGAGGATCAGTTAGGATCTCCAGAGTCACGCCCAGGCCTGTACCTGTGACCCTGGCTCCAAGGAAGTGGGATAGAAACAGGAGAGTGCTAGGGACTGCTGGCTTGCAGCCTAGGAAGAAAATGCAAGCCCCAGAGTCAGGGAGAGACACTCAGAAGAATAGCTGCTGAGTGTTCGGTGTGGCAATGCAAGGCCTTCTTCTGGTCTCTGTGCATGTGCGCAGGCGTGTGCATGCACACACAAACACATGAATATACAAATAAATAAAGGTCGGCACACCAAACAATGGGCTTCATTGTGGCAGTTCTAATCATGCTTTGTCTTTGTTTGCACCCCATCCCCCCTTCGTGGCTGTCTTTGCAAGACCTGCTATTTTGCTTTCATGTCATAGGCACACACAAAAGTGTTGGGGTCAAAGGACAACCTCAAATATCATTCCTTAGCTGCTGTCTACCTCTCTCTTCGAGGACCTTCCTGGCCTGGGACTCACCATGTAGATAGACCAGGGTGGTTGGCTAGGGATTGCTGTTGTTCTGCCTGTCTCTGCTTCACCAGATCTGGGGTCACAAGCACAGGCCAACACGCTCAGCCTTGAAAGCACGGGTTCTAGAAGAACAGACTCAAGTTCTGATGTGTGCATGGCAAGCGCTTTACTGGCTGAGCTAGCCCACTAATCTTTGGTCTGCAAGTTGAAGTAAGTTGATTACTATGATTCTTCTGACAAGACACGGAAGGAAGCAGAGGCCGGCAATGACTCACTAACTCTAGATCTGAGTGGGGACATGCCATGACTTTATCCAAGTCCCAAAAGTACCACCCAGAAGCTTCCTCCCATGCTGTCCCTCCATGATCTCCTCAGCCCCCCCTCCCCGTCCCACAGCCCCGCCCCTCCGCCGCCCCCCTGCTGGCCTTCACTCCCAGGATTTCTGACTCACCTGTTCATGAGACCATGTCCTTTCAGAACCATCCTTGACACAGATGTCCAGCCTCAGCTCCATCCCTGTGGCTCCATGCTTGCTATCCACACATAAGTTGGCTGCCACATTTCGAATCTGTACCAAGAATGAGAAGCATGGGGCTGTGTCACTATTCCTGACAATCCTGGGATCTATGAGGCTCTTCCTTGGTCTGTCTTTTTGATGACATGACTAGAAAGACACCTTGAATTCATATGTAGTTTGTTGAGAAAAATGGGGACATGAAATATAACATAGTCTGTATGTAAATAAAAACAATAACAAACAAACAAACAAACACGGAGACTGCCCCACCTGGGGATCCATCCCATACGCAGCCACCAAACCCAGACACGATTGCAGATGCCAAGAAGCGCTTGCTGACAGGAGCCTGGTATAACTGTCTCCTGAGAGGCTCTGCCAGAGCCTGACAAATACAGATGCAGATGCTTGCAGTCAACCATTGGACTGAGCACGGGGTCCCCCGTGGAGGAGTTAGAGAAAGGACTGAAGGAACTGAAGGGGTTCACAACCTCACAGGAATAACAACAATACCAACCAATCAGACCCCCCCTCCCGAGCTCCCAGGGACTAAACCATTAACCAAATAGTACACATAGAGGAACCCATGGCTCCAGCTTCATATGTAGCAGAGGATGGCCTTGTCAGGCATCAATGGGAGGAGAGGCCCTTGGTCCAATGGAGGCTTGTTGCCCCAGTGTAAGGGAATGCTAGGGCAGTGAGGCAGGAATGGGTGGGTAGGTGGGGGAGCACCCTCATAGAAGTAGGGATCAGGGGGTATGGGATAGGGGGTTTGCAGAGGGGAAACCAGGAAGAGGGACAATATTTGAAATGTAAATAAATAAAATAACTAATAAAAAATAAAATAAAATAAAATAAGGGAAAAAAACCACAACAGAGTCAAAAGACAAAATGACAGCTGGTTGCAGCGAAATTAGTTACTGGTAATGCACCAGAGGGAGTGGCGTAGGTCCCTGCCCTCTGAATTGAGAGCCTTTTCTTCTTCAGGTGGCGTTTAACATGGAATTAGTTACTCTACTTCAACCACATCTCCCATTACTATCCCAGCACGGAGAGAATCCTAGGCAGCTGTTACAGGTGGAATGTATGGTTAAAGAAAGGGGCCCATTAGCATCACACAACTCTGGGCAGGTTCCAGTGACCTCAGGCTCCAGTTCAACTGCATTGGCTGTTGTCATAGCTTAGCATTTCCTGGCTGGTTAGTTAAATGCCATCCTAGAGGATTAGCTATACTGGCTGAAGATTGTGTGCATGTTGTGTAGTATAATTCTTTCTAATTATATTAGTACCAAGTAGGGAGAGGTAAAGGGTAAATAGTGAAAAAAAAAAAAAAACCCACACACATCAAGAGCAGAAGCGGCAGGAGAACTGGAGTCTGCACAAGGACAGGGACAGGGACTTTGTAATTTCTTTTTACCTAAAGGGTCCACTAATTCTCAGCTAACGTCAGCCCTACAGTATGTTGTAGGGCTGGGCATTAGATATTGTTTATGATATACGTGCACATGTTTTACACAAGCCCTGCCATCTCAGCCCTTCATATGCCTGTAATAGTCGTGACTTATTATCTCTTGGTAGGTTTAAGAAGGAATAGGATGCACCTGGCTGATAGTTTTTTGTCTGAGTCTTTTGCCTGGCAGGAGTAAATAAGTAAGAAGAATGCCCAGCTGGGTCCCTTCAGGTTGGAATTGGGCAACAAAATCGAGCAAAGGTTGTGAGGATCCTGGGAACTGTTAAGGGAAGGAGGGATGCTGAGATGGAGGTAGGATGCTGGGATAGAGGTAGGATGCTGGGATGGAGGTAGGATGCTGGGATAGAGGTAGGATACTGGAATGGAGGGAGGATGTTGGGAGGGAGGGAGCATGCTGGGATGGAGGTAGGATGCTGTGATGGAGGTAGGCCGCTGGGATGGAGGTAGTGTAGCGGAGGCTAGTTCATGGTTCCTGTATGCTGGGCGTAGAAGTGGGTTGAATGCCCCACAGGAGATGATAGAAATGTCACTCATTTCCTTATTCAGAGATGGTGGCAAGAGTTTTAGCAACTGCTTTGGGACCTCTTCAAGGGGTTCTTTCTCTTATGTTAGGGGTACATGAAGTAAAGTAAAAATTGATTTGTGCAACAGAGAATCCAGGGACACCTATGGATTCCCCACCTCCAAAACAAACAACCCACCAACCCACCAACTGCAGGTGAGTATGGACAAGAACGCTTGTCTTCATTCTCCTGAAACCCAGCAGCTCCACATTTGGACCCTTGAATTAGGGAAATTGCTTGGCCTCCGCCCCCTGGCATTGCGTCTGGTTCTTGGTAGTGCAGGCTGTCCAGAAGTCCATGAGAGTAAACTTGACTGCTCACCAAAGTAGAACTGATAGATCATCACTTAAAAAAAAATCTTAAATGAAGACTAAGGGGAAAGAGTCTTTTGGGATTCTTTTGGAGCTGGGGAGGGAAAGTCAGATGGGGAGGGGCAAGAGAGAAGAAAAGCCTTTTGTAAAAACACTTTTCATAATGTGTGTGAAAAAGCACACACATGCTTCTTTTGTAAAACAGAAACACATAGAGAGAGTTAGTTTTAATATCACTGTTGTGCGCGCGTGCGCGCGCGCGCGCGCGCGCGTGTGTGTGTGTGTGTGTGTGTGTGTGTGTGTGTGTGTGTGTGTGTCAGGGGGAGGGGACATTGTATTGCTTTATACTCCAGTCAGCCCTGAAATCTTTGATCCTCTGGCTTTAGCCATCTCTACTGTATCCAGTGAGCTATCACTATCCTGAGCCTTGCTTGCTCCAGCTTTATCCTCCTCTGGTCCAGCGTATCACTTTTCTGAAACTGTCTGTCACCTGAATAACAGCCTAATAGCTCTCTGAGACAGTCTGTCTTTATGCCTCTGGGCTCTACAATACCCTCACAGCCTTGTTAGAGAACAGTCTTCAGTGTGTATGCTGACATCAACCACATGATGCTGCTCTCTGATCTGAGACAATCTAGGAGCTCCACACCGCGTTTATGAGGGGGGAAGCAGCTGTTTTTTATATTTGTAGACACAGAAGGAGAGGCTATCCTACAGGGTTGGCATTCAAGCTTGTCCATCCATGGATCTCTGCTCTTAGGAAAGGAGAGAGCATCCAAACTAGGGACACGAGTGGTGCTCTGCCAACTCAGCCCGTGGTTATGACCAACCCTCCCAGAGAGCCTCACTCTGTTTCCAAATGTTATGAGCCCAAAAGATCTCTGGCAGGGAGAGAGGACACCATTTTGTAAACTCTTGAATTTCCTCAATTCTCACTCAGATAGCAGCTGTGTAGACAATGGAATAAACTGCTTTTCAAGCCAAATTTCAACTTTCAAGGCATAATTGTCTACATCTGTGTAAATTCCAGCACCAAGTTGTGCCAGAGAGGAAATGTTGGGAGTTCAGTACAGGACGAGGTAGACAGCTAGGACAAGACTAACACCCGTGCCCATCCTAACACCCGTGCCCGTCCTAACACCCGTGCCCGTCCTAACACCCATGCCCATTCTCACCCCTGTGTCTTTGTATCTGCATCTCTACAAGCATGTGTGTGGAATCACTTTTACTCACCAACACCGCTTCATCAAAATAAAAAGGCATAAAGGAATTAAGACACAATCAATGTTTAAAGACTATAGGTGTATAATAGTATTTACAAATGATTTTAACTGGTCTGGGCTCTGAACTGTGGTTGATAATAAGGCAGTGTACACACACACACACACACACACACACACACACACACGCATACACATACACCCCTCAAATCTAGGACGAGGACTGGACTATTGTATAAAGCTGTGATAGAAGACATCGTTTTCAGGCTTCAATCCTTTGATGTCCAGCTTCAGGGCTTGGCACTGTTAAATTGCATAGAGAGATCTGGAGGAAGGCTAAGGAGGATTAGAAGGTGAAGTGGTGCTTGACTAGGCATGGGTAGGAAGAGGGTAAGAAACAGGGAGAAGGGACTCATGATGGATGACAGGATTCCAGAAGTACGATCCTTTTAGTAAAGGGTTAGGAAAAAGCAGAGAGTAAAGGCTTTTGTTAGGGATACAAAAAAATCAGGCTCAGGTTCAACCAGCACTTATTCCCCAACCCAGGAAGCTGTTAGGGAATCTCAGCTGGTGCAGTGATTGCCTATCATGCACAATGCCCAGATTCCACCCTCCATATCAGGTATGATGTGTGCACATCCTGTAATCCTAGCACTCCAGAGGTGGAGGCAGGCACACCTGCTGTAATTCCAGCATTTAGGAATAAAGGTAGGAGGATCAGAACGGCAGGGTTATCCTCAGCTACACTATGATTGAGTTGGAGGAACATTGTGGAATACCTGAAATCTTGTCTAAACAAAACAAAACAAAACAAAACAAAACAAAACAAACTAAAGCCAAAAAGAGATATAAGAGACATCTTTGCACGGTTGTTCATGTCTTTAATTCTAGAGCCAGAAGCAAACAGATCTCTGTGAATTTGGGACCAGCCAGTGGGACCAGCTACCTAGTGGGTCCTTGTGGAGGAGAAGGAGGAGGAGGAGGGAGAGGAAGAAGAGGGAGAGGAAGACAAGGAGGAGGAGGGAGAGAAAGAACGAGAGGAGGAAGAGAAGAGATGATTGAGAGGAGGAACACAGCATAAATACCAAGTATTAAAGTGATTAATAGCTGTGGAATTGGTGCCCCATTTTTACATTTTATTTATTTACTTTTGCTTAGAGAATAAGTCAATCAATTGTATGCTAGGTAGATAGAAATGCTAGGCTCAACAAATATGTTTTTTTTTTTTTAATTACTCCTAATAAGCTTTTGGGCCTTCTAGATGAAGAAGTGCATTCATCACTCACTCAACTATAAGTGGCTGCTTTATGCAGGCGTTGCACTAGATACTGGTCACAGAGAAGACAAAAAAGGAATCCGTCTTCTCCAACATGCAGCCCGTAGTATAGTCAGGATGTTAGAGAGCACATGGACAGAAGGCAGCCCTGAATCTCCCAGAATTTTTAGCTACAAATTTTAAATATGATAAAAGGTGTCAGGATGTTTCTCTTCATGGAGTGTGAGTGACTTGGCAAGTGTACTGGCTGACTGGGAGGCATTTTCTTAAGTAGTGATTGAATGAGAGGGCCAGCCCATTGTGGGTGGTGCCATCTGTGTCCGTGGCTGGTGGTCTTGGGTTCTATAAGAAAGCAGGGTGAGAAAGCCATGAGGCACAAACCAGTAAGCAGCACCACTCCATGACCTTTTCATCAACTCCTTACTGCAAGTTCTAGCCCTGTTTGAGTTCCTGTAATGTAGTGGGCAGGGCTCAGTATAACATTTGCCAACTGACGAAACTGTATGAAAAGGTAGCCGTAAGGACTGAACAGATGCATGCTTAGGCAAGTGTTTTCTATATTGTAAGTGGCCAAAGAATGTTGTTTGCCATTTATTTTTTAAGCTGAATCATTTATGGAATGGGGGTGATATCACAGTCAAGAGACACCTGCGTTATGCTTGTCCCCCAGACCAGGCCTTCAGGGTATCCCTCAGTTAATTTTGGAAATATTTCTTCCAGTCACTCAAGATCTTAGTCAACACTACATCACACATGCCCATCTCTCTCCTCCCTTCCCCTTTATCAACTCCTGCTAGTCAATGTTAGGCCTAGCACGTACTTTTTCTTTCTCTTCTTTCAGTTTCACAGGCATTCGGTATCTGCTTACAGACATTAAGAATGTAGTCAGACATATATAACACAAAGCTTACCATTTTAATAGTTTTAAATGTTCAATTCAGCAAGATTAATATATTCAAATGCTGTGTAATTATCTATTCCCAAGGTGTACAAATTATTCAAAACAGCAACCATTAGTCA
Source organism: Mastomys coucha (assembly GCF_008632895.1). Classification (NCBI taxonomy): domain Eukaryota; kingdom Metazoa; phylum Chordata; class Mammalia; order Rodentia; family Muridae; genus Mastomys; species Mastomys coucha. The sequence continues at coordinate 197,607,634 of NW_022196905.1, forward strand.
CCAAGCAATGGCTAATTGCTTAACTTCCCAGTCCATGGAATGTCTATTCCACACATGATATGAATTCTTTGTGTCATAGGTACTTTGTATCAGAGGATCGAACCTATTTTGTGTCTGGCTTATTTCATTTAGCAGAGTACATTCAAGGTATCATGGTTGTAGCACATATCAAAGCTTCATTACTTCTTAAAGCTGAATGATATTTACACACACACACACACACACACACACACACACACACACACACACACTACCTTCCCTTATTCATGTATTGATGGATACTTGAAGCTTTTCCACCTCTTGGCTTCTGTGAATAATGCTGCAATAAACCTTGGCATTCAAATCCCCGTCTTGGATTATTCTGGGAGTACACTTAGGACTAGAATTGCTACCCTTACAGCAAATGATGATCCTGAGCTTCACTTTTTGAAGGACTGCCAAACAGTTCTCCATAGAGGCTGCACATTATATACTTACAAATAATGTACGACAATTCTCCATTTCCACACACATCTTGCCAACAGCGTCTCTTCAGTAAGTGGCCCTTGTAGGTATGAGGTAGTATCTCACTGTGGTTTTGATTTGTATTTGCCTTATGGCTAGTGATTTTGAACATTGTTTTGTGATTGTTTGCAAATCTCTTTCATTGAAAAAAATCTGCTCTAGTCTTTTGCTCACTCTTCAGTACAACTGCTTATATTTTTACTGTTGAGTGTTTAGTATTTTTTTTACATTACAGATATCAATCTCATACTGGATATGATTGGCAAATATTTTATTCTGGTTAGAGAGTTTCTGTTTTTACACCAGTGATAGAGTACTTGGTAGACAAAAGCTTCAATATTGATAATGACTAGTATATCTAGCTTTCCTTTTATTGTCTGTATTTGTGTGTGTGTGTGTGTGTGTGTGTGTGTGTGTGTGTGTGACATTTAAGAAAATGTCGCCCATCTAGTGCCATAAAGTTACCCTGTATATTTTATTTTCAAGTGTATTTTATTTTATGAGTATGTGTTTTGCCTACATATATGGATGTGCATTATGTGTGAGCTATTCCCTGTGGAAGCCACAAGAGGGTGTCAGATCCCCTGGAACTGGAGTTTTAGATAGCTGTAAGCCACCATGTGGGTCCTCTGTAAGAGCAGCCAGTATGATGTCATCTTAATCAATTATTACCTGGAACAACACTCTTCCCAATTAAGGTCTGGCTTAGTGAGGGTTTCATTGCTGTGAAGAGATGGCATAACCGAGGCAACTCTTATAAGGGCAAACATTTAATTGGGGCTGGCTTACAGTTCTAGAGGTTTTAGTCTGTTATAATCATGACAGGAAACATGGCAGCATGCAGGCAGACATGGTGTTTGAGGAGGCTGCTCCACCCGGGGATCCATCCCACATACAGACTCCAAACCCAGACTACTGCAGATACCAAGAAGTGTTTGCTGACAGGAGCCTGATATAGCTGTCTCCTGAGAGGCTCTGCTAGAGCCTGACAAATACAGAGGAAGATGCTCACAGCCATCCATTGGACTGAGCATGAAGTCCCCAATGGAGGAGTTAGAGAAAGGACTGAAGGAGCAGAAGGGGTTTGCAACCCACAAAAAGAACAACAATATCAATCAACCAGATCCCCCAAAGCTCCCAGGGACTAAACCACCAACCAAGAAGTACACATGGAGGGACCCATGGCTCCAGCTGCATATGTAGCAGAGGATGGCCTTGTTGGAATTCAATGGGAGGAGAGGCCCGTGGTATAGTGAAGGTTTGATGCCCAGTGTAGGGGAATGCCAGGGTGGGTGAGGTGGGAGTGGGTGGATGGGATAAGGCTTTTCTGGAGGGGAAACAAGAAAGGGGAAAGGGGAAAAGGGATAACATTTGAAATGTAAATACATAAAATACCCAGTTAAAAAAAAAAGAGTTCTCCATCTTGATCCACAGGCAGCAAAGAAGAGACTGTCATTTGTACTGGTTGGAGCCTGAGCACAGGGGTATTTAAAGCCCACCTACACAGTGACATACTTCCTCCTACAAAGACACACCTCCTCCAATAAGGCCACATCTCCTAATAGTGCAGCTTCCCAGTGGCCAAGCATTAAAACGCATGAATCTATGGATCTCAAACCTATTTAAATTACCACAAGGCACATCGTGATGTGTGAGTGACGAGGACCTCAAAGATGAAGTTTTGGTGATGGATATCCAGCGGTTTGAACAAAGTCAATTGAGTGTTTGCATAAGTGTTCACGTCTCGACGGCCTAATCTACTCTGTTGCTCTGCTTGTCTTTTCCCACGCCTGTAGTACGATTTAAAACTTAGTGTATCTAGGAAAACTAGATATACTAGACGATCAAAATTGGAGCTTTTGTCTATCAAGCACACTGTCACTAACATAAAAAGGTAACTCTCTAAACAGAATAAAATATTTGCAAATCATATGTTAAGTTTTGAAATAACAAAGTATGAATTGCCTGGCTGTGGTGGCATATGCCTTTAATCCCAGCACCCAGGAAGCAGAGACAGGTGGATCTGTGAGCTCAAGGCCAGCCTGGTCTACAGAATGAGTTCCAGGACAGCCAGGGCTATACAGAGAAACCCTGTTTCAAAAAGCCAAGCCAAGCTACGCCAAACCAAACCAAACCAAACCAAACCAAACCACCAACAACAAAAAAGGCAAAAACAACCAACCGAGCAGAAAGAACAAAACACACACACACACACACATACACACAAAACACACACACACACACACACACACGGAAAATTGATAGGGATCTCATTAAATCTGTAACTCTCTTTGGTCAGTATTGACACTTAACAATATTGTATCTCTAAATTTATACAAATGTATGCCATTTCTTCGATTAATTTCAATGTAAATCTTCACTTCATTTTAGCAGTGCTTTATAGTTTTAGTGTATAAGTCCCAGACCTCACTAAGTAACTTAATCCTTCTTTTTATTTTTAGTGTGTTTGGGGCATATCATGTTGTAGTTAGGAGCACACCTTCTCTAACTACAAAGTCCAGGGTGAAAATGTGGTTTGACAACTTCCTGGCTGTGTGAGCTCACAAAAACTTCTTTATATTTTTAGACTCAATTTTCTGCAAACAAAGACAATAATCCTTCATACACTTTTTATATTAAACTGAATATGTATATATGTATGTATCTGGCTGGCTATCTATCTATCTATCTATCTATCTATCTATCTATCTATCTATCTATCTGTCTGTCTATCTGTGGTATCATATTATATCCAGTTCACATTAAGTATTAAGTGCCCAATAAATGTTAAACTTTTGTAGTAGCAGCAGCAACATTGGAATTGAATTTGATATTAAAAGGATGTTAGATGGTTTCAAGAGCAAAACTCTTTGAAATCATGATGATTATAGGAAAGAAACTGAGAGTTGTGTGAGTATAAAGACAGAGGTTGCTTTTAATTGATTACGACTATCTGAGCTGTGTTGGCAGTAATGCTAGACATATATCCAAAGAAAATATGAGTCAAAGGAAGAGATGTCTCCAAGGAACACTTTTTTTCATGCTGACATTACAGAGATTAATAATTATTTGCATATGCATCATGAGACAAGTGTGCTGAGTTTGAGATGTAACACCTTTGTAATGTATACTTGTACCTATGCCTACACCTCTATACCATCTGTCTGTCTATCTATCTATCTATCTATCTATCTATCTATCTACCTACCTACCTGCCTATCCATATCATCTAAGAAATCTGGAATTTGGACAAGAGATCATATATGTAGAAATTATCCACCATGCCTATTGTTAGTCCATTGCTTCTAAAGTTATTTCTTCATGTTGCTTTGTGTATCTTAGGCTGGACCCTTGTAGACATTTCACTGTTATTAGTGGATGCAATTTTGATCTTTGTTAATAACAGTGCCATATTCAAGAAACACTGGAAGACAGATTTCCTTTGTGTGTGTGTGTGTGTGTGTGTGTGTGTGTGTGTGTGTGAGCATGCATGTGTGTGTGTGTTGCTTTTCAATGGAATTGCCAGGAAATTAGTGAGTGAAGTGAGGTAGAGGAGAGCAGCCCTATTGCGGTGGCTCTTAGATGCTAGCTACTATGTCCTGTGCTCTGTCCATTTCTTTATCATTGTCTTTGGTAGCCATAATACTTCATAAGGTCAATCTCAATGGAAGAATGGCTGGAGAGTCCTTCTAAGCTCCCTAGTCCCTGACTTGCTCATATTCCTAGAACCCTAAAGGGTATTTATTTATTTAGTTATTTTTGAGTTGGTGCTTCTGTACTTTTTAGGAGCCCCTGTTTACCTATTTACTATACAATACATTGTTAAATACTAAAATTTTCTTGCTCAAAATTCTGGTATGACTTCTGTTTCCTGACCAGAGAACCAAGGATGCAGCCACATACAAATTAAGAACAGGATACCACATCGTTCAAGCGAAGAGTGTGAAGCAAAGCACAAGACTGCAGATGGAGTGCTGGGAATGACTTCTTTTAGAAGAGGGCAGAGGGAGAAGGCAGGGGAAGTGAGACAGGAATCAGAAAAGGGCAGGAAGGAGAGCTTGGAGAAGATGCAGGAAGGTCACTACTGTCTGAATGTGTAGGAGGCAGACTGGAAAGTTGACAGAGTGTGTTCAGAAGCCATAAGTGACTTTCAGAGGATAGTTCCTACGGCACGAGTGGAGAGAGCAGACAGATTGCCCAGTGGATTGAAATAAACTGGGAGGTAAAAATTAGGGTCAGCTACTGTAAGCTTCTTTTTCTAGATGCTCGACCATGATGGGACAGATGCATGTAAGGCCTACACCAACCTAAAGCTGACACAGTTATTTTTGGGAGGCTGAGACTTGAGGCTGGAATTATATATAAACTGTGACATAATTGATTTGAGGCTTAGAAAAACAACGAAGTACTTGTAGAAACTACGAACAGCCTATAAGTACAAAGCATCACGAGTGCACTAACTGTCCTGACTGGACCCCTCTCGCTGTAAAGCTTTGCCTTACAGCCATTGCACAGTTTTCGCTCCAGCAGATCCATCCCATCTCTAATTGCTCCATGCTGGTGACATCCAACGGCTGTTGGCAGAGACCAACTATTGCCTTTCCTTGAAATGATGCCCACAGAGATTTTCTTCCTATTTTGTACACATTTTCTTCTGAATTCACTATAAATGTAATTGCTTTGGCATCTCGTTCTTGCCCTGGGACTTACTAGAAATGCTCATTTCAGAAGGCTGGCTTATATTATGCAAGAGAAACATGAGCCCATGGCATAAAGAATTGCCAGGGGGCCTTCAGATTCATACATACTCTGCTCCAACTAGTCTTTCACTGAAACCAGGTCTTGCCACTTAAAGTTAAGTGTTGCAGTATCAAAAAAAAAAAATCGTGTATAACCTCAGAGTAGGAACTTTTAAAATTATGGGTCATTTGTCAAAAACAATTTCACCCCCCCCCAAGAAAAAAAACTAAAAAGGGAAAATTATATAAATGAGGGACTTCTTTGGAGATTAAGATAAGTGACTCTTCTCTGACAAAAGGAAAATAAATTAGGACAGCCTTCCTCCCCCCAACCCCCTGCCATTTTTTGCTGAACCAGATTCCTTTACAGTCAGTTTACTGCCGGATGGGTTTCAGTGCCATGATATCTTGTTTGTCCACTTACCTTCCCATCTGCAGCCCTGAGAAAGCAAGTGATCTGCACAGGATTATATAGCAAATGGGTGACAGGCAAGGCTTGTACCGGCGGCTTTGTTTCTGAGCCTGTGCTCCTGCTGCCCCAGATGGTAATGGTTATAACTCATGGACTAGAACTGTTTCCTTTCGGGCTGACAAATTGTCGCAAATGGCTTACTGAGCCTGAAAGAATAGATGGGGATTAATAAAGGCTATGAGTCCTTGGGTTTCATAAGAGAAGCACTTTGTCAGTATTTGCATCAGAGCTGGAGAAGCTAAAAGCAGTGTTAGAAATACATCGCTGACACTTGGGGGGCTCTGAGGGATAGAGAGGTGACAATCAGTTCACGGAGCTCCAAGACTCACAGGGAATATTTGGTTACTCATGCATGTCTCCATAGGTGGTAATTGAGTGAGGAGAAAAGCAGGCATTTTGAAAGAGAACAAGGGGAGTGGAAAAAGTGAGGGAGGGGGAAGGGAGGGAGAGGGAGGGAGAGAGACAGAGACGCAGAAGACAGAAATAGAGAGTCAGAGAAAGAGAGAGAGGGAGAGAGGGAGAGAGGTAAAGAGGGAGAGGGAGAGAGACAGGGAGACAAAAAGAGAGAGAGAGGAAGAGAAAGAGAGAAAGAGAGAGAGAGAGAGAGAGAGAGAGAGAGAGAGAGAGAGAGAGAGAGAGAGAGAGAGAGAGAGAGGAAGAGGAAGAGAGGAAGAGGGAGAGAGAGGAGGGGGAGAGGGAACTATTCTGAACTTTTGAACACTGGCTTTTAGAAAATTCCCCTCCTGAAAAGCAATGTAGAGAGGGCAGAGTAGCATTGATCTTATCCTGCCCTAAGTACTTCACTGCAAAAACCCCACTTTGTGTTCAATCACCACATGTGCTTCCTTCTGCTCTGTGCTGTTCTGCCTGAATGGAAATCTATTCTGGCCCTCTCCCTTTGCCCTTGAAGATTAAAAAGCTTCACCAGTTTAGATTTATTCTGTGTAAAACCAAGAATGTAGAACAACTTGCATAAGAATTTGAATCCTGAGAAACAGAATTCCTTTTTTAGCTTGAAATTTCTCCTTAAGGTTTGGTGTTGTCATGAAGTCAGGGAAGGAATTATTTTCTTATATACTGTATCCCATATGCACTACTGGGACAGAGGCAGAGTCCGATAGCTAGTTTGTTTGAGAAAAGTCTCTTGAAGGTACAGGCAACGATTGTTATTCATGTGGAAAAGATAAAAGCAGAGAGTTTGAGAAAGCTGTGAGTAGGAGTTAGGGCGTTGAACGAACTTATGGGAATTCCCCTTTCCCCTGTAATTTACAAAATTCGGGAGAACACAATTTTTCAACGTGGAAAGGGTGGAGAAATAATGAGATCTAATGGGAAAAATTATAGTGAAAGTCTGAGAGAAATGGTGTAGAAAACTCTGCAGAAAACCTCACTGTGAGGATAGCAGGAAGTCAGGAAAGGTATGTTTAGGAGGCAGCTCCTAAAGTCTGTCAGTCTTCCCTAGGGAGAACTGAGCTATAGGCAGACCAGCTCCAAAGATGATAACACTGATCCTTGAGCCTGTGTCAAGACCTTAAGCCAGGGAGGGCTGCTCTGAAGCCATGGCACAGGGATGTAGAAGTTGTTCATGTGCTACACAGATAGTGTTGCCCCTTTTAGCCCCAAACAGGAAGAAGCAAACCACACAATGGACGGCAAGTCAGAAATGCTGGCTATCATGTTTCCAGAATTGTCCCTTAGAAAATGATATGGAAACATCTCTTTTGACTAAACCACACCATGTTGAGCAAGTACCTAATCATTTAACCAACATCTGAATGTTTAATTTTTTCCTCCTGGAGTGTAATTTGTAAATACAAACTCTTCTCCCAAGAGTTGGACTCCATTATGCAATGGCAGAAAATGGGACTTTCTGTAGTTTTAGTAAAATCATGAAAAGCCACGTCAAGCATTGTCCTCAAAGCTAAGGCCAATAGCCATAGACTTTGAAGATGAAGCAATTTTTAGTACTTGAAAAACTATTCACACAAGCCATCTCTACTATATTCTTCCTTTGAATTTAGGTCAGTTGGTTAAAATGTGGGGAGGCTTAAAACCCATCTAATATACACTTGTTAGGTTCTTGTGTAGGATTTAAGACTATTCATTAATGAAGATCTACAGTCAAATTATAGAGTTGGTTCTGAAAGTGTGTAGTCCCTTAACCTTGGACAGAAGGGCAATCCAATTCCTAAGACACTTGATAAATATGTGACCCTTATACTTCTCCAGAGAAGAAGAGTCTCTTGAACCTGGTTTTGAATTTAACAGTCAGCTCACTTAATAGCCAGCTCTTTAAGAAGGGTAGAAAGTATTGCCCTGCTAAAATAATTCACAGTTTAAGATTTCTGTTGTAAGTTTCATTATTGCTATATTCCCACAATACTTCAAGATGTGACCCGTATCTTCAAAAACCAAGCAAAACCCAACCAAAAATCAAAACCAGGCACATGTTAAATTGCGTTGGAACATATAACTGTAGTGTAGCATTTATAAAATATTTCACAACAGGATTCCTCCACAATAGTTCATTGGGAACTTTGCTTTAAAGTTACACCATTTCTATTTTATAAAGCTTTAGACTGAAGTGTGTTAAAGATGTTGGCACTCTACTTTGCGAAGTCCAACACTTGGGGAACAAGGAGAGTTGCGTTCAGAAGGGCTGGGATTATTCTGAGTCACAGTGACTAGCATTCTACTGTTATTTGCTTTACCAAGGGCACTTCACACAAGATGAATACAGATAATGGATCTTGCTTCCCTAAAAAGGGAAATGTGCTATTTCTATAATGTCAGAAATATGACCTCAGGGCATCAATTTGTTTAGCAGTTATTATAATAATTCTAAAGTACTCACTGGGTCCAGTCATCATTCTGAAAATTAGTTGCAGATTTATCTCTAATTTACACATTTTATCTAATTTCCTTCTGAAATTTATGTCAATATGGTTAGTCATGTCAGACTTAATGAGCAGATGGTTTTGAAAATGAGCTGGTTGAGACTTGGCTGGAGATTGGGAAGTAACAAAGGAAGACTTACCTTTCCACAGGGACAGAGGAAAATTATTTCCCACTGAAAACAAAGCAGAACACAACAAAACCAAGACTAAAACAATACCAAACATCCAAAAGAAGTTTCCAAGAAATGAACCGCAGGGTTGAGGCTATGCCTTAGTTGGTACAGTGCTTCTCCAGCATCTCTGTGTCTCTGGGTTTGTTACTTGGGACTGTATAAAGCAAGTGTGAGAGCACGTGTCTAACATTCTAGCATCAGGAGAGTGGAGGTAGGAAAACGAGAAATTTAGTCATCTTTGGCTACACAGCAATTTAGAGATCAGCCTGGGCTACATGAGCCTGTGTCTCAAAAAACCACTTTCTCTTTTGTTCCTCCCACATACTCTCTCTCTTCATTCCCTTTACAATTCTTTGTGGCTTTGAGACAAGGTCTTACTATGTAACCATTGCTGTCCTGGGACTCCCCATTTAGCCTATCCTGCCTTGCATTTAAATTTGTCCTCCTCCTTCCTATTTCAATATCCCAAGTGCAGAGATTATAGGTGTGGTCCACCAAGCCTGGTATGCCTTCTGGGGCTTCTCTGTGACTGACAGATGACTACTTTTTTGATGTGCCTGTTCTCTGTGAACATAGATTTCTTAGTTGTCCTTTGTAAGAGAATCTAATCCTATTGAAACAAAGCCCTACTACTGGGACATCTTCTGCTCTAAATTACTCCCCAAAGAACTTTGTCTTCAAATAAGTCAGGCATATGATGGGGTCCTTAGGGTTTCAGTATAGGAATTTTGAAAAGACATAATTCAGTCATTACAAATGGTGCATTATCAGTTATCCTTTAAATTGCATGTGCACATGCATGCAGAAGACCCATCTCTGGTTCCCAGAACCCACTATGGGGTTCTTGTACATTTCTGCTCTATGAGGAAGGCAAAACACAATGACAGCAAAGCCTAGGGCTAAGGATGTCAAAGTCAGTGTCAAAGGAGTGCCTCCCTCCACTTTCCCCCACTGGTTCTATTCTAGGGGAAGAAATACTATGGAGTTGAACTGTAGCAATAGAGGAGGGACAGGTTAAAAGTCTGGGGAGCTTGTTCAGCCGTACTTGGCATCTGCCTGGGTAGAAGGGCAGTAAGACTGGGAAAGACTTTATGAAAATATTATTATACAGCGTGAAAGAAATTAAAGAAGACATTGATAGAAATATCCTTTGAGTTCATGGTTTGGGAGACTTGTTATTAAATTGTTAATATTGTCCACTGTTAGATATAGATTCCAGGCGATGCCCATCAAAATCTCAATGATTTTTTATTTTCAGAAATAGAAAATCTGTTCTTAAATTCATGTAGGGTATCAGAGGATCCTGAACATCCAAAGCAAACTTAAAAAAAAAAAATCAAAGCTGAAAGGAATCACACTTCGTGATCTGAAGTTTGCTAAAGTAATTAAAACAGCATATAAAGATGTGCATAGAGATTAATGGGGCAGGCTGAAAAGCTCAGCAAAAACCCTGGCATGGACGGTCAAATTACTTTTGGCAAGGATGGCAAGAATAAAAAAAATCTCTTCAACAAATGATGCAGGGGGAAATGGATACCTGTAGGTGAAACAATGGTGTTTGGTCTTACCCCAAATTATGTACATGAGCCAGTGATCTAAATATCAGAGCTAAACTATTCTAAATTAAACTAAATTCTTTCAGACAACAAAATATATGAGAGTAAACATTTAGGACATTGGTTTTAGCAAATCTCCCTCTCTCTCTGTTTCTCTTTCTTCCACCCCCCTCTTGATATGACACCTAGATCACAGGTAATAAAGCAAAAAAATAGATGAATTGGACTTCATTGAATTTAAAAAAATATACATTGAAGGACCATTATCAGAGTGAAAGAACAACCACTCTGGATTAAAAAAATATTTGCAAATAACATGTGGGATAAAGGCTTCATATCCAGATATGTAAAGAACTCCCGTAACTCGAAACAAAAAGCAAAGAATCTAATTAAAAAATGGGCAAAACTTGATTACTTATAACTCTAAAGAAGATACACGTTGGACACACACACACATACATACACACACAGAGCATGTGTAACATATTAGTCATTAGAGAAATGTAAATGAAAAACCACAGTGAGGTGCAGTTCCATAATCACTAAGATGGTTATTTAAAACAAAAACAGAATAAAGCTCTTTTGGGGTCTAGTAGTGAACTACAAAGCTGCCTTTGTGTGAAGTGGTGAGAGATGGAGTTGGGGTAACAAGTTCTGACCTCTTTTTCACATGAAGACTGTAAGTGCCTCAGAGATCAGAATAAGGGCAATAGGACAGCTGAGAATTCAGAGAAACAAAAGACCAAAAAGAGCACAGAGCACTTATCTCTAGCTATGGCTTCTCAGTAAGGGAAGAGAAACTTCACCTAAAAGTGTTTTTCCTTTAATCTTCTCTGAGTGATGCTGGGATTAAGCTCTCAAGTGTGGGCTCCTTACCAGGAAGATCACCAAATAAAGCCAGAGGGATATTGAAAACAACAGATGCACAGATCTATTTATTTATTTACAGCCCAAGTGCTGCCCCCAACTCTTTCTTGGTCCCCCCTCGGAGAATTTCTCCCCCATCTTCCTTCCCCTTTGCCTCTGAGAGAGTAGCCTCTCATCCCTCTATCATGGTGTATCAAGTCTCTGCAGCATTAGGCAAGATGTACAGATCTTAACAGAGAAACATGATAAACAAACAAACAAAAAAAGCGAGACAACATGATGTCTTCACAAGACCATAACTCAGAAGTTGCCTGATCCAGAGACACAGAAATGGTAGAAATGCTGAACAAAGAAACTACACAAGCATATGGAGACTGAATGGTCCCTGTTGAATGATCAATATGTAAATCATTGAAGAAACCAGGAAGGAAAACTCAAAATTCCTAAATCAAAGGAAAATGAAAGCACAGGTTATGATAGTCTTTATCCAAGAGGAACACTTAAAGCTATCTGTGCTTACTTAAAAAATTATAGAGATATCAGATAAATAATTCAATGGTAGGACTCAAAATCTTGGGAAAGAATAAAGCAGAAATGGAGACTAAGAGACTAATAGAAAGAATTAATGAAGCAAAGAGTTGTTTCTTACAAGATAGAAACCATTAGTTAGTTAAGTAGACAGACAGAGAGAGAGAGAGAGAGAGAGAGAGAGAGAGAGAGAGAGAGAGAGAGAGAGAGAGGGCAAGTAAGTGTGGGGGAAGGGTTCTAATTAATGTAATTAAAGATGAATAATGGGTAATTGTAATGACATTTGGAAGAAAATCCAGAAAAAAATCAATTTCTAGACACATAAAATCCATCAAATTAAATCAGAAGGATATAGAGAATACATACATACACACACACACACACACACACACACACACACACACACACACACACACACACACCAGTTATGGGCACCAAATACATAAAGGAGCCTTGGGAGACCAGAAGAGGCTGTAGTAAGAGGAACTTTTTAGCCACCCTGTAGATCCTAGGTGTTAGCATCAGAGCATCCAAAGCCTGTGGTGATGCATGGGCGGGTCCACAGACCTGTTGCCAGGGCAACAGCCACCATATTCCCACAATCCATTGGGCTCACCTTCCACCTTTACCTGCAGCCACTACGTCAGAACCCATATATATACGGGGAACATTCCTCTATCTCTCTCTCTCCCCCTCCTCTCTTTCTGCACTACTGTCCCCTCTCTCCCTCTCAATTAAACCTCTTACATGTGGAACTGTTTGGGCCTAGTGTGGGGTATGTTCTGACCTGACCTGCCGTTCTAACACATCACTAAGAACTGAACTGGTAAGAAGAGCAAGTTCGAGTACAGGGTCCCCAATGAAGGAGTTAGAGAAAGGACCTAAGGAGTTGAGGGGTTTGCAGCCCCTTAGGACGAACAAAAATATGAACTAACTAGTACCCTCAGAGCTCCCAGGGTCTCAACCAGCAAGCAAGAGCTGCACATGGTAGGTCTGATTGTTCTGGCAGCACGTGTATAGTAGAGGATTGCAAATTCAATCATCAATAGGAGGAGAGGACCTTGGCCCTGTGAAGGTTCTGTGCCCCAGTGTAGGGGAATACCAGGGCCAATAAGTGGGAGAGGGTGGGGTGGCAGGCATTGGGGTTTGTTTTTGTTTGTTTTTTGGAGGGGAAACTGGGAAAGGAGAAATTTACATGTAAATAAAGAAAACATCTAATAAAAATATAAATAATAAAAAAAGAGCAAGTTCTCCTAGCCAGTGAATCACCTATCCAGCCACACTTATAAACAGCTTAAACATGTCTATGATAAACAGTGAAATGAAAATAGTAAAAAAAAAAAAGACCCCCCAAAGAAAGAAAAGCCCAGGAATGGACGGATCTATGCGGGGATGAACCACTTGGTAAGATAGACAGCACTGATGGTTGCTAGGTAAGGTGAATGCATGCAAAACCACTGGGAAAAGGCACCTTTGTGTTAGTGTAGTAGCACAATACAAAGAAGATCATGCTGTGCACATTTGGTGGCGGTGGGGAGTGGCTTTTCCTTTCAACAAATTCAGGGGAGAGAAGAGACCTCTATGCAAGGTCTGGAGGGAAGGGGCATGCCAAAGAAGAAAGAAATTTCTTTGCAGGAGGGTGAAAATTGGAAGATATGATTCATAGTAAACATGCTATGTTTTTCACCGATTATAGCTTTCACCAACACAGTGTCTGCCCACCTCTACCTTTACTTTATACATACGGAGAAAAGCTGTGGCGATGTGCCATGGTATCTGTTTTTTTCAAGGTCATGCATAGTCATCTTGGGAGAGAGAAACCTTGAAAATTCCCCAAAGGAATAATAGAGAATAATGGTTACAGTAAAAAGTGGTAAGCAGCATTTTTTTTTTTAATTCCACTTCTTCTATTTTTTTCAGGATTCTATGGAAACACTCATGGCTGAGGTAGCCACCTCCAAGCTTCCCAGTTTACATCATTAGCGATTTGTAAGTAAGTTCAGAGGTTCCTCGAGGCAGGGGAATACTCGAATGAGCTGAGAAATGCAAAGCCTTTGAGCTTCTTAATTTCACAAGCAATCTTGTTCTTCACGTGGGGAGGAGGGATAAAGGAAGAAGGAAAAGCATGAGGGAAACGCATTGGAAAACTGTGTTGCTTTGCTGCACTCGCTTTGACTGAGGTGACAGATGGCTTAACACTTGGCCACTGTACCCTCATCTTCTCACTCATAGTGACACAGCTGGGTCCCCCACTGTGGAAATCAGTTATTTCACCTAATTTAGTTTCTTTACCACAATACAAAGATCATGTGGTACACATTTGATGGTGATTGGGAATGGCTTTTACTTTCAATGAATTCATGGAGAAGCCACTCCATGCTGCAGGGTCTGAAGAGGCATATGAAGAAGGAAGATGTTTCTTTGCAAGTTGTGTGCGTGTGTGTGCTTGTGTGTGTGTGTGTGTGTGTGTGTGTGTGTGTGCGTGAGAGAGAGAGAGAGAGAGAGAGAGAGAGAGAGAGAGAGAGAGAGAGAGAGAGAGAGAGAGGAGAGATTCTTAGTGAATCCTTGAAACATCCATTCAGAATGTTTCTGAAAAGCTGTCCATTTTAAGGAAGAGGAATCCAATTTTCTTCAGGAGGCAATACTTGCTTATTTTCACTTAAATATACAAGGAAGTTCAATTTTTCATGATCAATAAGTATAGCGTAGGAAGATATTTGGGCAATCCCACACTATAGAGGCTCATACCAACAGCTCCCTAGTTACTGTCAATCATCAACTTGGATGTGCAAATTGTTGCCTATGTTCATTCTACTACCACTGTCATCAGGACCATGATCCCTGCCGTGCTACATTAATAACATGCTATGCACCAGAGTTAAAAGCTTTCTTTAATTACAATAGCTAATTCTCAACCAGCTTTACAATATGGACTGATGAGAAACCAGATAGGCGTTTTCTCATCTGTTATTCTAATATATTTAGGACATGCAGAAGCTGGAATGTGAATAACCAGAGTGCCTGGGAATTCAATATCAACAGAGAGACATGATAGCCTGTGAGGAACTGAGGCCACTCACATCCTGAGTATGCCACACTGTGCGTAGTGTGCTTTGCATGTGACCAAGTGGACTCAAGCCATGTTTGTAGAACAAAGGAATGAGGAAAACAAATGGATAGGTAGTCCTTTACCACTTATCTTAAAAATTTAATTGGAAAGTTACTGTAAATTATGACATTGTATTTGCTTATTGTAATACAACGATATCAAGTAGCCTATTGGTAAAAAGGCATGAATTGCGAGTTTGTCCTTCACTGGAAAGGCAGGGACTATTGAAGAACAGTGGATTCTGATGCTACCATGACTTGTCTTGCCATCATTGCGCAGATGTGGACCCATCAGAGATCACTACAGTCATGGAAGAGTGGATATAGAGCTCCAGGGTTCAGATCACTACTTTTTATTGTTGCCTGGGAGCAAACACTGTCTCAGAGGTGCTCAATACTCATGCTCTGTGATTGGTGCCATTTGTTCAGATTGCTACAATGTAACTTCTACTGTGCTGATGGGAATCTCCCCAGACATGTGTCCATGGTACTTCTTTCTCATGCACACTCTTTTTCTTTGTACTGATGTGGTTTTACGACTACTGTTGTTACTAAGTGTTGCTGTTTAATCAGGCCACATGTTCCTACGTGTATTTGGAGAAGTTAACTAATTATAGTAAGCACTTATAAATATTAATTACTCTATACATCTTACTATTCATAGAATTATTTCAGAAGTTCTTTTACTGGCAAATAAATAATGCTTAAACACACACATGCACAAAATCCATCTGATTTCATGTTCTATAACATCTTGTCTCACATTATTGTATATGAGAAATATCTAATAAATATCTCAGGTATAAATTTTGAGTGAAATGTAATATTATTCAGGCATTATCTCAAATACCGTAGGGTAAGATGATATGTTTTAATATACTTTAATGAATTTAGCTCTAGGGTATAAGCAATAAGGAAATGCTGATATTTGACTATCTCTTCAAAGCATGCTGATGCTTGCTTCTTTTGCACAATAAGTTCTACATGTTTTAAAAGGCAGACCATTAACAAAAACCTCGATTATGCATTTTTTCCTTTTTTTTTGAGACATAATCTTATGTAGCTTAGACTGGCTTTGAACTCTTTTTGCAAGTTAGGGACAATGTTGAATTTCTGAGCTACCTGCTTTTATCTCCTAAGTGTTGGGATTACAGATATGTACAACTAAATATACCTAGCCTATGGGCTGATCAATGAACTTAGAAGGCCATCAGTATTTTTTTCTTATCTCCTGTCATTTTGTCATTAACATTTTGTTAAACTCAAAACGAGGGAGAGAAGGAAGGAGGGATGTACACACACAGGGAGAGAGAAAGGCGACTCACCAATATCCAGCACCTTCACATCCACACATGCCTTTAGTCTCGATGTTACTGGCTTTCAGTTACTTCATTTTATTCATCATTCTGTCAAGTGTCACTTCATTGTTTTTGTGTTGTCTTGTAAATATTATAATCTATGACACTTGTCTCTCTTATTTTTTGCTCTGTACCACAATCTGATATAAGCCATTCGGTCTCTACTTCACGGGATTTTTAAAAGAATCTTTAAAAAAGATCGTTCTACTCCTGCATTTCCTGAAAACTGAACTCATAACTACAAGCTTGAGTAAGTGTAATCTAATGGCTTTGTTTTTATTTTTGAGATATTGTCTCACATTGTGGTGGTATGTAGGACAGGCTGTTGTAAACATCTACTTCAGCCTCCAAGTGTTGGAATTAAAGGCTTTAACCTGGACAGGTTATTTGTTGTTATTTTTGCCATAAGAATGTTTCAGCGGTATGGTCTTCGATTTTATGCCCCTTCACAAGCTGTGTGTATATTTCAGAGATGCTAAAATTGACTGGGTGCTTGATGTATGATTGCTTGATGATTTTATTGTAAATATTTTTACGTATATTTGTCTCAAGTAGTTACCATCTAGTGGTA
This sequence comes from Mastomys coucha, assembly GCF_008632895.1. Lineage (NCBI taxonomy): Eukaryota > Metazoa > Chordata > Mammalia > Rodentia > Muridae > Mastomys > Mastomys coucha. The sequence goes on from NW_022196905.1 coordinate 197,624,407, forward strand.
ACTAACTGCTTGAATTAGTATTGCATTGGATGGATTACAAAATGTTGATGTTTCTATTTTTCCTTTTGAATTAATTATACAGATAGCTGCATAAACAACCCTTAAGTACAATGACATTTTAGGCATCCTGGAATACATATGGAGAATGCTTAACTGTTTGAGTTTAAATGTCACTTTTTCATAATGGTGATTTGGTATCCTAGTATCTGTTCATGATGGTCAAGAGATTTTACTGTGTTTCTGGTTTTCTCCTGCTCCTCTGAAAAGTGTTTCATTGTAAACTTACTGTTTTTGTCTTATTCTCTTAGTTTTCTTTAAAAAATATATTTATTTAATTAATTTGGTTAAGTCACTCATGGCTGCCCTAGAGCTCTCTATGTAGACCAGAATGTTCTTGAGCTCATAGAGATCCACATGCTTTGGCATCCTAACTGCTACGATTAAAGCTATGAGCTACCATGCTTGGCTAATGAGAATATTTAATGTGTGTCTTAGGATTTCCATTGCTGTGAAGAGACACTGTGACCACTGAAACTCTTATAAAGGAAAAAATTTAATTGGGGTTAGCTTACAGGTTCAGAGGTCTAGTCCATTGTAGTCATGGTGGGAAGTTCTACATCTGGATCAGCAGACAGAAGGAAGAGACACAATGGGGCTGGCTTGAGCATTTGAAACTTCTAAGCCCACCACTAGTGACACACTTCCTCCAGCAGGACTTACTTCAAAAAGGCCAAACTTCCAAATAGCATCACTCCCTATGAGCCCATGAGAATCAGTTTTCTTCAAACCACGACAGTGTGTAACTGCATTACAGCAATCGTAGAGGTTTGCATTGTCTTACTCATAACAATTGTGATCCACTTGCTTTTGGTTTTCATGCCCTTTGAACACACCCTCTTTGATGTCTCCCAACCTTGTACTCTCCTGGCCTTGCAATTGACTTCAGCTAGATCTCCATGTGTCTTTGTTTTATTTATTTAGTGAAGAATTCTATTTTGAGTCTGTGTTAGACAAAAGCGTGCTGATAGGGCATTGAGACTCTAAGAATTTTTTTGAAGATAGAAAACTGATGTACAATAGCTTAGCAAGGAAAGGTCTTTGTTACTAAGACTGACTGTAGTGGTTTGATTAAGTGTGGCCTCCATAGGCTCCTATGTTTTTTTCACCAGGGAGTGGAATGTTTGAAGTGATTAGGAGGTGTGGCCTTTTGGAGTAGATGTGGCCTTGTTAGAGTGTGCCCTTGGGGATGTGCTTTGTGGTTTTAAAAGATGCTAGGCCCAGTCTCTCCTCTCCCTCTCCCTCTCCTTCCCCCTCCCCCTCCCTCTCTATTCACCCTCCCCCAACCCCCATGATGGTAATGCTGCTGTAATGGTAATGCAATAAGCCCCTGAAACTTTAAGGAAGGCCTGAGCTGAATGTTTCCCTTCACAAAAGGTGGGTGATTATGGGGTCTCTTTACAGCAAGAGAACTGTGACTTAAGACACCTACCCCTCTGAATTAATCTCCAGAGCTCACACAGAACTCCCATGGTAGGAGAGAACTTGACTCCTTCAAGTCTTTCTGTGATCTTCACATGAGTGTTGTGTCATTTGTTGCCTCATGCACACACGTAGACAAACAAATACATAAATTAAGTAAAGTATTAAAAAAGGCATGAAACGATTTCCAGGAAAATAAAACAACAACAACAACCCCCAAAAACTAATCCCATGACTTAATTATAAATTTGAACTTAGGTTTGAGTATATAAGGCATTTCCTTTTGTAACTTTATTTCTGGTCTTTTTGTATATGTAACGGGCACGCTCGTGAACACATACACACACACATACACATACACACATACACACACGCCCCACAATATCTTGTTTCTTTTTAACATCAGCATGCTTTGAAGTTTATGCATTTGAAAATAATATGAATTCAATTGCCTTTCTAGAAATAGATTTGTGAATTAGACCTATAATATTTACTAATGGTTTAAATTCTATAAATTAACTATTACTATTACTATTATTTTGTCCAGTTTTGGACTAAGAGAGTTTGTATTAGGTGCCTTCTTAGTGTGATTCTGCCTGTGTCTCTGCATTTTTAGTAATTTCTGGAGTAATGTCCATTAATCTAGTAATCTCATGAAGATTATTTTTTCAATAGTTTATAGACTTTGGAATTATAATGTAATTGTTTAACATTTAAAAATCATTTCATACTGCACCCTTATTCTTGTTGCTTGTCAAATCCTCAAATGACACTTCTCATTATTTGAACTAGCTTGATATATTTCTGTTCTTTAATTTTTAACCCTTTCTCTATCACCTTGATTTCATTATGTCTCACATATAACAGGGAGTTAAATTTTCTTTACAGTGCTAATCAACTGGAATATTTTTCCCTTAGAACATTTGTTTATATGCTTGATCTCAGTTGATTATTATATTATACCATTACATATAATAACATTATATATTATACATATTACATTTATATATTATATACATTATTATACTGCCTATTGTGTATATAATATGTATTATATATTGTCTATCCTCTAGCAGGTTTCCTGGAAAGGCTTACTAACAGCAGTCTGGGCTGGAGAAATGGCTCAGATGGCATGAACACTAGCTACTTCTCTAGAGGACCTGAGTTGGGTTCCCAGCATCTATGGAGAGCAATTCACAACAAACAACTCCAGGGACTCTAGTATCATGTCTGGCCTCCATAGATACCTGAGCACACATGACACAGACATGCATGAGCATGTAAGTAAAACCAAAGATAAATCTTTAAAATACATCCTTCACCTTTTAAACGTTCATAAACTGTTTTTTGACAGCCTTGATACTCGATGGATAATTTGGTCTGATATAAAATCTTTGGTTGGTATTTTAATTTTTTTTAAAAGAACCTTTACAATGCTGTTCCACTGCCTTCCAGTTAAGAAAAAATCCTGCTTTAAAATCTCACTTATTCTTTTTTACTTTGATGTGCACATTTTTTCCTTATCTTAAAAATACAATCACTGTATACGGAAATATTTCCTGCTGACGGCTCCTGAGTTTCCCAAGCATGCTGATTCAAATCTTTCATTCTCACAGTTCCTTAAGTTATAGTTTTACATGCTTTTTGTCTTTCACTTTGGGAAGGACATTTTTCTTTGAGGATTTGAGGTCAGGCCTGCTCTGCTGTTGCAAATCTTTTGATGAGTTCTTTCCTTCTTAATTTCCTTGTTAGCATTTCTCTTCCTTTCCCGCCTCAATGTTGACAGCTGTGAATTTGGCTCTTTTGAGTCATCTCATCTAAGCTTCATATCTGAAATTATTTTGTACTTTCCCAGTCCATCCCTGAGTTTTCTCAGCTCTTTGTTCACACAATTGTGTTTTGTATTCTAGCTGACTCCTCTGTGAGCTATTCTAATCCATACTGGTACGATTTTTCAAGCTTTGATTGTTTTAAAGATTCTTCAGCTCATTTTGGCATTTGTCCTTAATTGTGGTTTTCTTCCTGTAGCTACATATGGATATTTCCACTGCACATTGGAGTGGGATTCGTCTCATTTTATCCTTATGCCTCTTGTAACTCAGCCTGGGGTTTTATCACAATCTCTTTTTATTTTCTAAATATAAATGAAATAGTTTATTGGACTATTAGGGGAAAGTTCATGTGGAGTGTTCCTCTCTCTCTCTCTCTCTCTCTCCCTCTCTCTCTCTCTCTCTCTCTTGTGAAGTGTTAAACAACACTATCTTTCACAAGTCATATCCTTGTCTCTCCAGGCTCAGTCCTAGACACAAAAACTTCCTGTCTCTGTGTGTCTTCTAACCTTACAAATATCGTTTCTGTTGCTTTTAAATATGTGTATGGTTCTGTGTGATTGAGTTCAGGCTCAGATCCTGACTTTTTGACAGCTTGGCTCTTTGGATCTCCAGTACTTCATTTTGGATCTGACTCACAGTAGATTCTTTTTTTGGTGCTTGGATTAGGGATTAGGATGTGTCTCTGCCATAAAAGAAACAACAACAACAACAATCATACAACGACCACATCAATAACCAACATCCCAAGGCCACCTACAATGTTTCTGAGGTCCTTGTTAGTTAAGGCTGGTCAGCAGGACTTACATTCCTATAGTCCTATGGACTGGTCTTCAACTTGGACCTGTGAGGATATTTTTTAGTTTCATTGTTATTTTTTGTATTTGATTGCCTTTTAAAGCTATCTGTAAAGTACCTGATTTTTTTTTTTAAAGTGGGCATGTCTGGTTATATAGGCTGATTTAACAGTACTCAGCTCATTTATTTTAATAGCAACTTGTAATCTCTACTGGGACCACTAAGAGTCCATTGTTATCTTGAACTCACATGACACAAACCCATCTTCTGTAACACCTTTTGGACTCATTGTATGGCATCCATGTTTAATTTTGTTCTTGAATTTGCTACCCTGAATGTTCTGCCTGAGCTCTATGATGAGAAGAAATAAGCAGGTCTCTTGTTCATATGAACAGAAATCCTACTTTATTTTAAAGTAATATTATTGTAGAAACATTTAATTCCCAGTTATCAATCTTCTCTTAATATTCTATACATCTGTATAATTAAAGTAAAAACAAAATGTTCATAAAGGTAAGTGAAAAACTAAGATGAAGAAGTTATAACTATATCCTAAATTTCATGAGCCAGAAAAGTATATATTTAGTATAAACATATGCCAAATACAAATATGTATATTTTCACAATGAATAAAGTGCATGTGTTTTCTCTCTCTGCTTCCTCTCCTTAATGTGCCAATCTTGGCACATCCATTGTTAATTTTGTGACTCTTTAGACTTAAAATAAATCTTTATTTTCAAAGTTGGCATTTCCTTTAGACAAAAGTTTCTTTTTCTTTCTCTTTCTTTCCTTCTTTCCTCCTTTCTTTCTTTCTTTCTTTCTCTCTTTCTTTCTTTCTTTCTTTCTTTCTTTCTTTCTTTCTTTCTTCTCCTTCCTTCTTTCCTTCCTTTCTTCCTTCCTTCCTTCCTTCCTTCCTTCCTTCCTTCCTTCCTCCTTCCCTCCCTCCCTCTTTCCCTCTTTCTCTCTTTCTTTCCTTCTTTCTTTCTTCCTTTCCTTCTAGAACTGGATCTCACGTATCCCAAGTCAGCTTTGAACTTTCTGTGTAATCCAAGACAACCTCAAATTTTCAATCCTCCTGACATTACTTTCCGAGTTCTGAGGTATAGAGACATACACCAACACATTCCATTTCCTTGGTGCTGCGCACTGATGTCATGGCTTCATGCATGCTAGGCAAGCACTGTATCAATTGGGTTATATTTTCAGGCTAAGAAAAGATGAAAAATTTGATGGACATGTTTATATATGTCATGTGTAACAGAAGAAAAAGAAGAATCAATTAGGCCTGAAGTGCCTCACACTCCATTGTGACTTGAGATAAGTTGTTACTATTTGGATACAAGCCATGCAGCTTGCTCGTCTGGGACTATGGAACCAAAATTATAGTATAAGATACCCCAGAGTGTTTTAGTCCATTATAGCAGCTGAGAAAAATCCATAGAAAAATTTGAAAGGATAATTCAGTTTTGTATTTATCCTTACCTTTTTCTTTACTGTGTTCAGCTCTATGGAGTTAGGCTAGCATAATGTACTTAGCGCTGTAAGGAAACACGTGATAGGTTATGTCGAATCTAATACATTCAGAATAACAGATTATCTTGGGACTAATGCTTCCTTTAAAGATTTAGCTTGATGATACACAGAGTGTGAGTGAGAGAAGGAGAAGCTGTCGAGGGGACAGAGGGATGGTCTCATTTCGCAGCTTTCCCAGTTACAAAAAGTTGTAGGGGAATTCTGGAGAGGCGGCCTGTCTACTGCCAAGAGGACGCTAGGGGAGGCTCCTTGTGCAGAAAAAGCACAGGCTTTATCCTTGTATCTCACATCAACAACACAATACAGAACAGGCTTGAAAGAGGCAACATCACTTTGGTCTTTTAGCTGAAGCATCTCCCTGTGTTGGGCTGCTTTTTCTGGTATCTAATGCAAAAGAATTTGAAGAATCTTGGTTACTTGGAGAATGTTAGCAGGGAGAAGAAGCAAGCAGGTTAGGAGTCAAGAGCAGCAGCCAGAAGCAGCGCAGAGGAGTAGGGTCTATTTAGGGAACCCTACTTTATAAACATTCTACACTTCAGGGCGGTATTCATCTTGGGGAATAAGCAGTCAATGTGGTGTCGAATTGAAATGGATTTTTGAAAATAAAGATTAAAGGGGTGTTTTCTGCATAGTTATAAGATGACAATGGATGTGGCAAGATTAGCACATTGAGGGCAGTAAGCAGACACCTTTTCAAAGAATCCATAGCACTATTTGGAAATGATACCTATTGTCTGTTTTGCATCTTTTATTCTCTCTTACATATGGCTTTTAGGATTCTGAAAACCTTCTCTTGTTGGATTATAAAGGAGTACTCTAAATGATTCAAGCAAATTCATGAATTCTAAGGAAGGGAAAGGAAAAGGAGAAAATAATAGGAAGTTCATTTTTTAAAAAAATTTCCCATCCTGACACAAAAGAGACACTCCATATGTCAGTGGTTTAAGAATGGTTTTCCACTTTAAACCTGTTCTCATCCTGTGTGACACAGCATCCTGGAAAGGCTTGTTGCTTCTGTTTGAATAGCACTAAGGGGTGAATGATGTATCATATGGCTCAAATCCCGATTTATTCTCTCTGGGCCCCATCGCCTCCCCTGGTCCACTCATTGCCATTGTGAAACGAAGGATGGGATGTCTTCCAGCAGGTAATAGTCTGCAGTAGTTGTGACTTTTGTCTCTTCTGCTTTTTCAGTGAGAGGCTCTTAGGGAGACAATGGAAACCAATGGAATTTTGAAACGCAACAAATACATGATATAGTTTGTTATGGTGATGGACGTTGGAGAGTAATGGGGGACCGAAATGGAGTTTCCGTGTGTCCTTGCTTGTGCAGGCTACTCTAAATTTGAATTAGGTTGACCAGGGAAAGTTTCACTGAGCTGCACATTCTTTTGAGTTAGGGCTCAAAGAAGCTGATGGGAGGAGCTATAGATCTTCAGGGTCTGAAAGAGTCCAAATGGGGGAAGCTGCAATGTAAAGGCTGTGGTGAAATAGAATTGTGTTTGGTATGCTTGAAAAATGGTGAGGTCACTGTGTCTAGAGAATACAACAGAGCTAGTATGTTGTATTCATGCAGGAGTGGTTAAGTTATTCAGTGTCTTTCGATTTGCATCCTCCATGTTAGGTGGTTCATAACTATCTAATTCCAGCTTTGGGGGCATTGGACACTTCTGACCTCTATGGGAGCTTATACTCATGTACTTGCATTGAGCAGGCATGCATGCATGCGTGCGCGCGCACACACACACAGACAGAGAAAAAGACAGACAGACAGAGACACACACACACACACCCACACACCCACACCCACACACACCCACACCCACACCCACACACACACACACACAGAGAGAGAGAGAGAGAGAGAGAGAGAGAGAGAGAGAGAGAGAGAGAAAGAGAGAGAGAGAGAGAGAGGTTTACAAAAATATTTTGAATCAGGGCATGGCCTGATTTCATATCTTAAGCTACCTGTGTTGAAAATAGTCTTCAGGATATAAAGAACCAGAGAATGAGCTAGGAGACAGCTAAGAGCCATTTATTGTCTATAACATCCATTCACAAGCTGAGTCCCAACAACCAGAAGCAAAGATTGCCTGATATTTGTGTACACAGAACCAGGATGGTATAGAGAAGCAGGTGACAAATGACTGAGTAGAACTGAGTGAAACATGAGTTCTCTACTTCTAGGCCCAGGATTCCCACAAGGGGTCTTGCATTTATGGCATTGTTGGTTCATGGTTCCCTTCTGTAAAAGACCTAGTGTGTGCATTCTCCTTTTCCCTGTTCATTAAACAGAGGCTGACCTACTGTCTTGCTTAGGAGATAAGTTTGTCCTAATAATCACTTTAAAGCTTGTAGGATGTTACAAAGCCTCCTCAGAAACTTGAGTGGATCCTGGGAAGGAAAGAGACTTTAGTAAAAAACCGTGTTAAATCTAAATAAACTCTAGTTTAATGAATGTCACTGTCCTAAGAAGAATCAAATAGCTTGATGATGCACCAATATATGTGGTAAATATCAAATGCCATTAATACAAATAGTTGGACATAGGATGTCTATATTATAATCACAATGTGTATATAATCAGAATTATTCTAAAATAAGAAGCTTATTTTAAAATAACTCCCAACCCAGACACAGTAATGCACACCTGTGTGCCAGGCAGCAGGATCATGAGTTGGTGGGCAACCTAAGCCATATATAAGAGATTCTTTGTTAAAAAGTAAGCAAGACGATCTCCCCAAACAACCCACACAAAAACAAACAAAAAGCCCCCCCGAATGAAAAATCATACAAGTGTGAAAAAACATGAATGATCTCACAGATATGTTCTGCACACTTTGTCATTTTTCATTCCTTTTAAAGAAACTGGCTAATATGCAAGTTACAGTCAGAAAACAACCTCTATAGATAGGTATGTGAGAACTACCTTGAACTTTTGATTCTCCTGCTTCCTCCTCCCAAATCATGAGATTATAGGCACGGGGCACCAAACCTTGTTTCCACAATGCTGAGGATAGAAGCAGGCTTTTGTGTGTTCTAGACAAGTAAAGTACTCTGCCAACTGAACCCCATGGCCAGCCGCTCATCATTTCATTTCGAATATGCAGCTGTTTTTCAGAGCTGGGTGACCATAGTAACTAGGTAATGAGATCTTAAGCAGACTACAAAACCAGGGAGAAATAACAAAAAGGCTCCTACAGGGCACAGCATTTGCCCTCGGTATCCTCTTCTAAAGGCAGGTTTAATTGCGAGGCTAAGTCCACCCCACTGGACTCAGTCTTTGCTTTCATAAACTCTTTTCTAGAGGGGAAAAAGCTACAGCAATAGTATTGAATGGACAGAGCAGTGGAATAATCCATTTTATTCCCAAAGATGGATGTTTTAAATCTGGGGCCTGAGGCTCTCTGGATCTTTCCACTTGAGATCATGAAGTAAAATCAGGTCAGAGTGTTGAACAGGAGAATAAAGAACCAGTGTGGTTCCCATATGCTTTGCTTCCCTTTCTGATGGTGCAGGGTACACCCTGGGTAGGAGATTAGCATCGCCCACCATTACTCCCCCCTTGCATATATAAATAGCAATAAGGCTGATGACAGTGAGGGACTTTCTCACATCCGACCACAAGTTGTATCCTATCAGATACCACCTGATTATGCTTAGTTACAAGATGTTGCTTTCATTCTCCATGAGCTCCCGTGGCTGTTCTGGCAATCTCAAGTTAAACTATTTTTTGAGACATATTAAAAAAAAATCCATATGAAGCACCAGCATCGTTCAATAATTCTTGGATGGAATATTGATGCTAGCCAGCACTTTCTGAAAGGAAGTTAGGCACTCACTTCTCAGGGATGTTTTAAATTAGCCTGTTGGGCTGATGGAGAAAAGGAGGCGGTTTGGCAGTCTCTCCCACTTCTCAAGCTATGAGGAGGAGGGAAAGGTTTAGTGGTCCCTTCCCACCTCACAGCATCTCAGGTCTCCTCACCTCACCCCACGCTGCAGGCAGGGGCTCCACCGGAGGGTAGTACTTAGGCACGTCCCAGGCCACTGCAGCCATGAACCATTTGAAGTCTTTGCACTTGAGTCGCTTCCGCAACTCCTTCTGAGCAGAGATGTCTCCGGTGGAGAGGTGCCTGTACTCTGGCCGCCTCTGGTAAATGTACTCAGCAAATTCATCCATCCAGGTCTCAGCCACGCGTTTCAGGTTCTGTACAGCAGAGGCAAAAAGAGAGGCAAACAAAACAAAATACCAAGTTATTTATTGGTCTCTACGCCCAAAGGGTCACTTTACTTGCATCAGAAACCCCAAATCAGGTATCTGCAGGCAGCGCAGGCTGGTGGGTTATTAACAGTGAGAGTTTTCATAACGCCGAGGAGCATGATGGGATTAGCCTACGGCTTAGTACACATTGTGCTTCGGGCATGGGGTTCAGCTGACAGTATGGTAATAAATTATCAGAGCTGGCAGAGATTTTTCTCACAATTATGGCACCTTCCCTTCTGTTATTTAATGACAGCATATATTTTATTTTATTTTTTAGATACAACCAAAGGAGTTGAAATGGGAGAGAATGCAACTCCTGTAACAGATCTAATTGCTTAAAGCATTTCGAGATACAGGCATTTTGGAAAGAACAGGGATGGATAAACTGCTATTCTTCCTTTCCCCAATTGTAGAGAGATTAAAAAAAAAGAAGACATTTCTTACACTATGACATGGGTACCAACCACATTTATAATTTTCTGTAATCGAAAGTGGAAAGAAAGGAATTATCAGGGGCCAGTCTTCTCTACAAGTGGTTCCTGGAGTGAAGGAGTCAGGGGACTTATGTCAGAAAATGAACATGTTTCTTACGGATTAGAAGTGCTGGGGTTGTGTGTACGAAGGCCAGAGTTTGTTTATCTATTTACCTATTTATTTATTTAGAGACAGGGTCTCACTATGCAATCTTAGCTGTCCTGGAACTTGCTCTGTAGACCAATCTGGCCTCAACCACAAAGATCTATCTGCTTCTGCCTCCAGAGTTCTGAGATTTAAGGTGTGTGTGCCACCATGCCCAGCCTGGAAGGCCATGTTTTTGTGGGCTTTGGGGTTGAGCAAGTTGGCTAGGCACATTGAATTTCAGATTCTAAACCTGGGTACAGCAACGGCAGTGTGTGGGCTGGTTGTATGATTGTGACATAGCTCTTATAAACTATTTAGAATTAGTACATACCTGCTATTACGAAAAATACCAGAGAGGATTCAGGATTGGAAATTGAAGAGCCTGGGTATTAGGCTGGCTACTATAATGGAACAGTCCCCAAGGTCTTTGAGAAGGAAGTAAAACAGAGATGAGACATTGTCTGACCTCTCTTCAAGTCCTGTGGCATTAAGTGACAGAACAACTGTGTTTGCCTGGGAGGTGCCAGCTTTAATTCCTTCATCTCTATGACCGCTTTTATAGCTGATGTCCCATGGCCTCTGGTTATTGCTCTTTTCCAGTTTATTTTAAGGGCTTGGTTTAAAATCTGTTTTTCACCAAATTAAAAGATATAAAAGAAATAATTTTTTTATATAAATCAAAGTTAAATCAAGATGAAATAAACAATTTAAACATACCATAACACTTATTGAAATAAAGTCAGTTGTCAACTCGGAATGGATCAAGAACCTCAACATAGGACTGAATCTAATAGAAAGTGAGGTAGGCTTGAACTCTGAGTAGATTTTCTTGCTAGAGGATGTGGTGATTTGGATAGGTATGCCCTCATACACTCATGTGCTTGAGTTCTTGGCTCATAGTGAATGGTACTATTGGGAGGTGTCGCTATGGAGTAGGTGTGGTGTTGTTAGAGGAAGTATGTCACTGTGGGGGCGGGCATTGAGGTCTGCTATGCTCAAGCTACACCTAGTGTGGAATACAGTCTCCTTCTGCTGCCTGCATATCAAGATGTAGAACTCTCAGCTCCTTCTCTAGCACCATGTCTGTGTGCACATCACCATGCTTCTTGCCATGATGGTAATGGAGTAAAGCTCTGAAATTGTAAACCAGCCCTAATTTAAAAAATAGTTTTTTTTTAATAGCGTTGCCATGGTCATGGTGTCTCTTCACAGCAGTGGAAACCTTATCTAAGATGGGAAAACCTTCTGGAGAACCCAGGGACAGCCAGAAACAGCCAGGAATAGCCAGGAATAGCCTTTGAATTGACTGGCCAAATAAAATCACTCCAGTAACAATACACTGTGTTAATTTGTGGCTGCAATAGTAACTCAGTACTTAGCTTTTGGGAAAATATTGGAACTACAGCTGAAAAATGTCATAAGCAGTTGCAAGAAGAGTTTCCATGGCCCTTTTATAGACTGTAGCTCGAAATCCGCTGTTCCAGGAAGTAGTTATACTCACATGCATTAGAGTACATTGGCATGTTTATACAGAAGCACAAATACACACGTTCAAATATGTGGCAGTAATGGGGAAGGTGCAAAGGCAGATTTCTCACTTAGGCATTCATAGCTATGTAAATGTGCAAAACCATGAAAGTGAGACATCTCAATAATGTCTCTTGCCAAAGAGCCCTTGCCAGAACATTCCCATCTGCTTATGAGATAGAACGAATGCTGATGGTGGTGCTCATGTGTCTAAAACATAGCTAATAAGAAGAAAGAAAGCAGAAACCTTGTAGATTAAGAGTTCTAGACCTATAATAACTCTATGCCTGAACTCCCAGAACCCAGAGATGGAGTCAAGTGTTACCTGAAGTTCCTGGTTTTTTTTTTTTTTTGCTGTTGTTTGTTTGTTTGTTTTTGGTTTTGATTTCTAAGTCTGAAATAAAAGTTCTTTGCTCTTACATGCTTTGCCTGCCTCCGGATTTCTCTGGATTCCTGGGGGTAGGTCCCAGATATACAACCTTGACTTTCCCATTTAGGCATCTTTTTTCTCCTGCTGATATTTTGCTCTCATCTTGCTCACTAACCTCCATGGGCCCTTGAGTGGGGCTCACAGGCAATTTCTCTTATGTTTCAGGCACTCCATCAAGAGCTCACCTGGGTGTGAATGTTTGTGAAGATTTTCGCGTAGCTCTTGGAGAGTAAGGGGTGATGCACGCTACGGTGGCTGGTGCCTTTTACAGACTCTTTACAGATCCATGGGCTTTGACAAGAAAGTCTTCTCCGACCACAACTTCCTCCTTTCACCTGTTAACTTTGTGTCATGGCTTCCTCCTTCTCAAAACCTCCTTCTGTCTTCTCTGTAGGGCTATGTCATGATTTCCTTCTTCTTACTACAAATAGCCAGTCAGCTTTCTCATTATTGGGCTCTGCTTATCATTTTCAAAAACAAAGTCTCCATTCCAGGTGCTTAACCACACCTAAGACTTTACTCTGCAAGCGGTGCCTACTGTTTAAGACACTCCACAACCCATCCTTTCCACTGCTGCTCTTTAATTTTATTATTCATTATGAAATGTTCTTATACGAACTATTCTACTTATCACTTTTAAGATAAAGCAGCAACTCTTCATCTCTCTTCCCACCAGCTCTTCTTCCTTTTCAGCCCCAGCAGCTCTCCTGTTTTTTCTGATAGTCTTTCTTAAAACTCTCTTCTTATTTCTCCCAGTTAGGGTTGCCAGGTAAAATACATGATGCATAGTTAAGTGTTTCTTTCATGTAAACAACGAGTAACTTAAAATTGTGAGGATAATTAACATTTGCATTATTAATATCGTGTGGGGCATGCTTAGACTAAAAGCTGTTTGCTGTTTTTCTGAAGATCAAATACCACTGAGCATCTTGCGTTTTAATTTGCTAAGTCTGGCAGCCCTACTCGGTGATATACATAATCTGATTATAGTATGTGCTCACTCCATGTGTAATTCGTCAACTGTATGTGCTGAATCTCATAATCTTGACGCTATTGCCAAATCCGTCAGAAGAATGTTTTGCTTCTGTGGAAATTATTTCAGAGTCGTTGGAAGCAGCTCTCTGCTGAGAAGTCTGGTGTAATACACAGCGGATATAATAAGGCACGCAATCCCCTGCTTTGCTGGCTTTAACAGGGGAACTCCTGCTGGCTCTCTATCTGTGAAGCAAGCAGGGAAGCAACCACAGAGCTTAAAGAAACAACCTGCGTAATTGGTAGCTAAAGGCGAGGACTCTGTACTGCGACAATGGTCTGTGTAGGGAATATCCTAACTGATGTCTGAAAGCAGTAGGTGAGGCCTCCTGCCTTTGCCGAGTCCTGTTTGGTCAAGTAGACTGGAGACAGCTCAGTCCCACTCATTTTGAACCCAAGAGGCTTTCATGTGCTGGGAAAACCTGTAGCCCAGAAGTTATTTAACAGTTACTGGAGCTAAGAGAGGCACACACACACACACACACACACACACACACACACACACACACACACACGTGTGTGCGTACACACACACACACGCGCACGCGCACACACACAGTGTCAAAAGCAAAGGAAGGATTTAATTTTAATTTTAAAGCTGAAGAGTTTCCTGTTCTCGAAAGAGAAATGAAGTCAAAGCTGTTATGCGTGTACCTTTCCTGTTCTGAAGGATGTGCTGCTTCTCCAGCGCCCTTCTGTGATTCCTTGTGTCTCACCACACGCTCTCTTATAGCCTGATATTAATGTCTGTGTTGCCCACATGCTTATTAGCACATATAACACATTCAGCTCTATTTAGAGGTGCTTCGAACCCGGATGTTATTTTCCTTGAGCTATCCAACACTAAGTCTTTCCTTAACTCCGATGTCTTTGAATTGATATTGTGCCCAGAACATTAAATTGCATTTCGATTCCAGTTCCTGAGAATGATTTCTAGCCCCGGCTGTTCTTTGTTGTGCAGCTTTCAAAACCACTGAGTTCCGTTTGTCCTGCTGGCTCATGGAGCTGCGTACTTCTATCTGCTCATTATTACTATTGTTTTTGTGCCAGCATCTCTCTTGTTCGAGTAGTCTACAAAAACAACTCTTGATGAGTTTCTCAGTGTATTATTTGGGAGTCAGTAGCCACAGCTGTCCCATGCATTTGTTTTATTTGGGCAAATCTCACCTTAGTGCAGTGCCTCTATTTCTTTGTGCATGTTGCGATTATGACAAGTGTACTCGTGTGACTCCCACCCACAAGCCATACTTGTGTCAATATTAAGCTATTTTATTACAGCAGGTTGAGTAATAGATTTCTCCTTCTTCATATATATGGATATGAGCAACTGTTTCTGAACGAAACTGGTTTTGGGGGATATCACTAGTTTTGGGGAGAAAACAAGTTCACAGTCGTTCCTAATAAGGAGGAATCACAGGGCCTCCCTCTGGATCCAGGAATCCTGCTTTGATTTGAATGCATTTCTTTGTTTCCTCTTTGATATCTAAGATCCCTAGGGTGGCTCAGTAGTCCTACAGTAAATCCCTCTTATCACTGATAATATGATAATGTCATCAGGAGTAGTACAGCTCCTAAGAAAGAATTTCTGTAAGCCAGCCACACACAGCCTCACAATTGTTCACCTCACTTTACTTTTGACTAGCCTGAAAACTTCTTTGAAGTCAGTGGGAAGCCATCAGCACAGTGAGAGGAAGTTAATCCAGTCCCACATAAAAGGCTTCTCTGACAGGCAATGTTTCCTCCTTCACCAAGCTGTGGTGAGCTGTTGGCAGGCGGTTACATGCCTTGGTTGTCTGGACTCTATGTTTCTATTATATTTTTGTATGAGTATGTTAGATACTTACGGTAGTGCTTATGAAAATTTTAGCTCGGCATTTGACACAGAACAGTAAAAAAAAATCTATGTGAACAACTTAATTACATCTCTTATTACAAAATTTTAGTATGTTGAACTTTGCAAACAGATTACTGAAGAATAATTTTATGCCAAGAAACCACTCATTTAAAATGTACAACTCGGCACACTATTAAATACATATTTATTAGTGAAATTATCCTTAATAAGGTAGTGGGCACACCGCTGAATGTTTCCCCTTGTCACTTTGGCAATTTACCACAGCAATGAGGGACAGTTAAGACCAAGCTAAAGGTTGGTTAATCAGTTATATCTTTAGAGAAAATGTTATAATGACAGGAGGACAGAAGGTAGTATTCAGAATCACCGTGGAGACAAGATGGATGATACAGCACAGGAAACCAGAGAATCAGAGTTCATGAACATAGTGGAAGACACAGGAACACCATGACTGACTCAAAGTCTCAGTCTTTCTCC
>NW_022196905.1:197640261-197651296 GCF_008632895.1 Mastomys coucha
GAGTCACTTTAGCCAGATCTTCCAAAAGTAACTAAAGCCAAGTATTAACCAGAAAGGTGTTTTATTCATAGTTAATGGGCACATACTAAATGTCCTTTGATTTGGTTCTTTTGTGCATTCCATTCATGGTATTTTTGTCAGGCTTTGGAGTGCTTTAGAAACCTTCAAACCAATCCAGCAGTGCTCTACATCCTTCAAGACAGAGGAATGGACTGGGAAGTGGGGACTTGCTACAGAGTAACAGGGACTTCAGAGACACATTAAACCTTTCCAGGAATGGACTGGGAAGTGGGGACTTGCTACAGAGTAACAGGGGCTTCAGAGACACATTAAACCTTTCCAGGAAATGCTGGGAAGATGGTTCAGAGGTTAAAGCACTTGCCATGCAGACATGAGGGACATATTCTGAATTCCTAGAACCCATGGAAATGTCAAGTGGGCTTAGGGCTTCTTGTAATTCCAGCCTGGGCAGTTGGAAATGGCGGGACAAGTTGGTTAGGGGATTTCATCATTGAGTGAAAGACTCTGCCTCAATGCATGATGGGGAAGAACTGTGGAGGAAGATTCTCAACCTCAATCTTAGGCCTCTACACACGTGTGCACCCCACCACCCACCTATGCATGCAATCTATGCACACATAAATGCATCTCTCTCTTTTTTCTCTCTCTTTCTCCCTCTCCCCTTCCTCCCCCCCCCCACACACTTGAAAGCAAAAAAAAAAAAAAAGCCCATTCTCTTGGATGTATTGTGCTTAACATGAGAGCAAGCTGAAGCCTGGGACCACAGGATGCCTGTGCCCTTGGAAAGTATCCTGCAGTCTTGAAAAGTTGCCTCCTAGCCATTACGTGATTTTCCTCTGATCTTTCCTATAAATTATAGCACTGCTCTAGGACATAAGAAGCTGGAATTTTTTTTCCAAATTCTGGCTAAAACTGTAAATAAAACTCTCTCCTCACCAGTTTTTGTATGTTCATTTCATGTTTGTGGTTTTGTTGTTGTTGTTGTTAGCAATGGGTCTAAGATTTCCACACATCTCTACCATGTTTTCAGGTTTTTTTTTTTTTTATCCTTACCATTACAACATTGAGCTTCTCACTGTATTTCTCTAGTCACTAATGGCATTATGCACTTTCAAGTATCCTTATTTTTGTCTCTAAATATCTTCACTAACAAAATATCTGTTTGATTCTTTTGCTTATTAAGAAATATTCACATAGCTTGAAGGTGGGGGTGGCAGAAGTCTTTTAACTTCAGCACCTGGATAGCAGAGGCAAGCAGATTTCTGTGAGTTCAAGGCCAGCCTGGTCTACACAGGGAGTTCCAGGACAGCCAGGGTTACAGGAAGAAATTTTGTCTCAAAAAACAAAACAAAAACAAAAACAAATGTATGTATTCATTTATGTGCGGGAGCTGAATCCTCACATATGTCAGGTATGTGCAGAACCACAGAGTAGGCCTGCTCACGTTTCCCTTAAGATACTGGATTTTTGAGAACTGTGTACACATTCTGTGTTCAGGTTCCTTTTCAGACACAATTTTCAGACATTTTCCATTACTCTGTATTTTATATTTTTATTCTCAGTGCCTTAAGAGTAAGAGGTCTCAATTTAAATGAAGCCCGATTTATCAATTGTTTTCCTAGAGGTAGTTTCTGTGGTACTATGTTTAAGGAATTTCTGCTTACATAGACATTTTTATCTCCATTTTCTTTTCTTAAAAAAAATATAATTTTGTCTTTTACATAGATTCGTGGCTTATTTTGAGTTGATTTTTGCATATGGTACAAAATGTGGATTGAACTTTATTTTTTTTTTACATATGTATTTCCAATTGTTCTAACATCATTTGTTGGAAAAAGGTCCACCCTCTCCACAGTTTTACCTTTATATCTTGTTGAAAATCAACTAGCCATATGTAGGCACCCACGTCAGGACTCTGTTGACTCTTGTTTTCAGAAATGAATTCTTATACATATTAGTCAGAATTTTATTCTTATTGTTGAATTGCAGTAGGTATTCATATTTTTATATTAACCCTTTATCAGATATATGATCCACATAGTCAAAAACTGTAATTATATTTCACTTGCTTATGGAGCATGTGTGTGTGTTCCTGTTTGCATGCACTTGGGTGAGTGTGTGAAAGCTGCAGGACTTGGCTCACTTTAATCACCATGTGGGGCCAAGGAACTGAACTCAGGTTATTAGGCTTGGATGCTGAGCCACCCCTTTGATGGTTAAAAAGATTGTGTTGCTGTCTCCTTACCTACCTTATTACTCTGTCTATTATGTCCTATAGATGTTGCTGAAATAGAACTACGCCACTGTCCTTTTTTCTTTTCCACCCTTCTGATCCTGAAAAGCACCCTTCCTCCAATCCCTCCCATGTCTTCCTCACTCTCAACTTGATAACATCGTTTTCTTTGGCTATTACTGTTACACACACACACACACACACACACACACACAGAGTAACCTTTAAGGTGGTACCTCCCACAGTTTTTAAGCCTCCATTGTGAGTGGTGATTATGGTCTGTCTTCTCTAGTGGCTTTGCAGACAGCAGAGAGATATACAGAAGGAGATCAGGTACTATGCCTGACATGAGAGTGTGTGTGTATGTGTGTGTGTGTGTGTGTGTGTGAGAGAGAGAGAGAGAGAGAGAGAGAGAGAGAGAGAGAGAGAGAGAGAGACAGACAGACAGACAGACAGACAGAGACAGAGAGGGACAGAGAGGGACAGAGAGAGACAGACAGAAACAGACAGAGACAGAGACAGAGAGAGATAGAGAGAGAGAACTTTTGGGGAGACCTAGAGGCACTTTGGGGATAATCTGAAGGACATCATTTCTAGCAGGCAAGCCAATGGTAACCCATGCCAATACAGCTTGGGTATAAAAGGAAGTTTACCTTTTATTCTATTGACTATTAATCTGTTCATTTAAAAAAAATCACAAGGAGCATTTCTAACTATTAGCCAAAGAGAGATTAAGAGCACCAGGCCTTTGGTTAGTATACCTATATTAGCAGACTCCTCATTCTCTTCACATAACCCCCTTCCCTGTATCTAAAACACAAGAAGACAATTGAAAAGGTGGAAGAATTTATTTTCCCTTGTGGATTTAGTCCATTGTAGTTGGGAGGTGTGGAAGTGCAGGAAAGCAGAGCTGACTGGTGGCAGGAAAGTGCCAGGACAGTATTATAGCTCTCATGTCGACATTCCCACTAACCGGTTTTCTTAACCACATCTCACCAACTCACAATAGTGTATTTATGCATTGAATCAATCTCCAGAGAAACCTCTTGATTAGGTGTGGGCCTTCATAATCTAATCATCCCTGGAAATCTCTCACAAACACATCTACACAAATACAAAATGTCTTAGTCTTTTCTTCATCCAACCAGGTTGGCAAGATTAAGTGTTAGCACAACATCTATGCATAACCATTTAGGGTGGCTTCCAGTCCTGGCCTTCCTCTTATCTTTTCTTAGACTCAAGTTTCAGTCAGAAGGAGTGTCAGGCTGAATCAGAGTGGTCCCTTGGTCCTGTTGGTGGAACTGTTTGGGAGGGATTAGGAGGCATGACCTTGTTAGAATATATCACTGGAAGTAGGTTTTGAGATTTCACAGAACTCTATTCCCAATGTCTTCTTTTTCTGCCTCCTGCTTCCTGATGAAGATGTGAGCTCTCAGTTGTCCCTGACAACATGCCTTTGCTCTGCCATTGTATCCTAACTCTCTCAAATGTTAGACCCATTTAAACAATTTAGATATGTGTGTGTGTGTGTGCATACATGTGTGTGTGTGTGTGCGTGTGTGTGCGAGAGAGAGAGAGAGAGAGAGAGAGAGATTGTCACAAGGCCATCGAAAGTACCAAAGTAAATATTCAAACAAAGGGAGGCCACCCTAAAATGTACTACACTATTCAATTCCTGGTTATTAGAGGACCCTATTTGATTTTCCATAATTTCAAAACAGATAGAAAACAATTACTATGTTCCCAAGTGCTCATCGAAGTTTTCTTAGATCAAATAAAGTATCTGTCCAATGTTTAGGTTACCTGTGAAATTTTGTTTACTCCAAATACTCTTTTAGAATCGCCCCACCAATATACTACATCCAGATACTACAAAATACTAGCTGGAGTTTGAGCATTTTCAGTTTGCAGATTACCAAGGGTAGAGTATCTGCTCTACTTCCCCTGGCCCTGAGATGGTGATACTCTTAGGTTAGAGATGGGACGCTTGCCATGAATTAATAAATCATTGGTAACAAGGAGACATAGATGTAAATGAAGATGTAGAAGCCTCAAGCTTGGCCTTGTGCGTTCATACCCCTCAGGGAAGAGGCTAATTCCTCAGAAGGAGTCCCTCCCCTCCAGGTGTGCATGTGGGTTTATGAAGGATTGGAGTCCTGGAAGCCACATTTGTAAAGCAGCCAATTCTATTCGTGAAGGTTGTGTATCTGTTTACTGAGACTGTGCTGTACCAAAATACTTTATTTGCTTAAATTTCAGTAGCTTAATTTTGTAGCAGCAGGGATCTATTTTGTCTGAGAAAACTTTCTTCTTTCGAGATCTCCAGGAGAGTCAAGATTGCAGGAAGATGTTCACTTCTAATGGAGATAATGATTAAAAACATAGTTCTAACTCCCTCTCGCCTACCGGTCAGCTCACCTCATAGTTTGCTTTTAAAGTGCTTTAAAGGAAGCAAGCTATCTAAATGCTAAGTAACAACATGGAGTGCCAAAATGCTCTAGGTGGAGCAAGAGTAAGCATCATAGACCAGAAAACAGCTAGAAATAGAACACAGCATGCTTTAAATTGTATTAGAATATACAAAGCAAAAGTAGTCATTGTCGATGTTAGCTAAGGTTTGCATAAGTATGTACAGCTACCATTTAAATGCTACCTTTATTCAACAGAGTATCCTAGTGAGTCTAAACAAAGCTAGAATGTAATGTTGGCAATCAGTGTTAGGCCGCAGAAGGCTGACCATTGTCCTCACAGCCTAAAGACTGTTTGGCCACATTACCCTTTTTGCTTCGCATGCTAGGAAGCATTTTTTAGTTGATACACATGTTGTAGCAGAACTTAAACTTGGGAAAGCCCCAGGAACTACTTGTACTAATTAAAATTAGCAAAATGGCTTAATGTTGGGAAGAACATAGCATTTGTGGGGAAAATGTGAGGCTCAAATAAATAGGAGGAATCTAAACTGACGGGTAGTTTTGAGAGGTTGTAGGGAATGGCAAAATTTTAAAATAACGTATTTACTACTTTTTATGACATGAAATGGCAGGGGACTACTTATGTCAACTTTTAACTATTTTACCTTTGCTTCTTTAGGGTATATGTATATATGAACATTCTATACATTGCTTCCACATTGCTTTAAAATCTGTATAGAAATATAAGCTGAACAAGAATGGCACCAATGGGCATTCCAAACTGGGTGAGGAAAGCCATGAAGCCTCAAACATACACACAGAACGATGGGCAAGTGAAGAAAATTGGAAGTAGGACAGATGGCGTTCTCCAGGACATGGTTCACCTATTGGTTATCCTGTGCAAAATTGTCAGCCTGAGAACACATCCAAGGAATATTATACAGACTGAACAAATTATATTTGGGAATACACACACACACACACACACACACACACACAGACATACACCCACTCACAGTACAATAACAGTAACAAAAAGGGCCAACAAGTTGAAGGAGCAGGGAGTGGATACCTTGATGATTCTGGAGGGAAGAAAAGGAAGGGAGAAATGCTATAATTATATCACAATCTCAAAGAGATGTAGAGGATAATGTATTATTCTATTATCGTTTGTTATGAAAACAAATAGAATTGGCATTTATGACATCCTTGGGTCAGGAATTAGGAGCAGCTGAGAGTCAGATAGTGGAGAAATAACATGTGCCTCACATTTTCCTGGTTCCTGGTGCCATGTGCCAACACTGTTTCACGTTGTTGCACAAGCACCAAATATTCAGGGTTTAAGATGAGTGCGGGACTAAGGGTGAAGGTGAGCTCCACTAGGGTTGCCTACCACATACTTGTCTCCAGCATAGGGAGTGGTATAAGTGAGGCATCCTTTACATAGGAAAGTTTTGCACTCATTGGAAAAGTGCAATGTTATTGGCTTGGGATATGCAATGTGCTATATGCATTTCTGCATGGGACACAGTAAATTAAAAACATAGTAAAAATAAACCATAGTAAACATCTGGTAAATATTTATTGACAATTTTCGAGCCTTCTTGAGGTAGCATTTACCTCATGCAATGGTGTATATCACTATAGCTTAACGATTTATTGGATCATTATTGGCCCATAGATTTATAATTTACTTTAAAGGAAGGTATCATGGAGGATAACTGAAGCAACCTTTATTGAAAATGCCTGAAATCTTTAAATAAAAAAAAAACAAGTACATTTAAATAGAAGGTATTATTTTAATGGAGATGATTCTATTTTTATATTGTGGTCAAAATGAAAGAGCTGTAAGCCCAAGATTGCAGTGTGTGAAACATGTTTAGTCCCCACCACCGGAACTGGACAGCCTTATTGCCCTTTCTGTTATATTGGAAGGAAGAGTTAGGGATGGTTATTATCTTCAGAGGGATTGCTGCTGCACAGCAGAGCTTGCCATTTACCGAGGCTGAGTCTTGGGGGAAGAACCTATCATTTGCTGCTTTCTGGGAGAAAGCCTGCAATTGGCCACCATAACCCTGAACTTCCCGATAGTTCAAATAAAGCTTTGAGAGCAATATTAAGAAGCACAGGCTGCACTGCTGTCTGAGGCTGTCATGCCATGGCCCTTATTTGCCAGGCAGCTTTATGAGAATAAACTGATTCACAACCATTAGGGGAGAAAGGTCAATCTGTGGAAGCTGTGACTTCTCATTCATCACCTGCTATACAGTCTTGTTGGCAATTTTATTTTCAGATATCAAACAAGTAATTTCAGGCTTGTTAATACCTCTTACCAACGGATACAGTGGTCAAGGCACAAACAAAGAGAGGGCTGCAGATGTGAGATATTGTGTTTGTCTTTCAGCTAGATCAGACAGGGATAACTGATAATAAAATCAGCAAAGAAATGTCTAGTAATTGACTTGGGGTGGTCTGGTTGCTACCCTAAAGGACTCCTTCATCCCTTCTTCCTCTGCACAGCTTTCCCTACCTCCAGCAAATTTTAAGAACCTTTAAGAATTCTAAGGGTATTTTAGAAATACCCTCTAAAGGCAGCAGGAGTGTGCATTGCCAGGCAGATGTCTTGGAAGAAAGGCATCTTTGGAAGTTTATTAAGAAGACATTTCATGGCTGAGATAATCAAACAGCTTTTCTCTTTCAGACCTTGGATTTACTCTCCATTCCCGTGGGGTATAATAATTGCATGGGATTTTCAAGGATCTTGCTATTCATGTAAAGAACACACACATACACACACACACACACACACACACACACACACACATGCGTGCACGCACGCACGCATGCACGCACACACGTGCGCATGTGCGTGTGTGCATACATGTGCGTGTGTGTGTGTGTGTATGTGCGTGCACATGCGTGCATGCATGTGTGTGTGTGTGTGTGTGTGTATGTGTGTGTGTGTGTGAGTGTGTTTTATGGACCACTAAACCATCAGCTAGCTAGGTAGGGATGGTGCTATAAGCCTGTAAACTAACACTTCAGGAGGTAGTGGGCAGAGGATCAGAAATTCAAGGTTATCTTTGACTGCATAGTGAGTTTGAGTGTGTGTGTGTGTGTGTGTGTGTGTGTGTGTGTGTGAGACAATGTTAGATACTATACATGTTATATATTACCTCTTCTATTAAATCCTAACTCTATTAGGTCCAGTGATAACACACATGAGTTTCCAAATAATCAATCTATGTTAAATTCAGATCTCGTTCTACAATGAGTGATGATTCTCTCTCGGTCTAGTGGTCAGTGTTCTGGTGACTTTTACAGATAAACTGTTTTCACTCTACCTAACTGTCATAGGTGAGCAAAATTACAATGTCTGTTTGACTTGCTCTGTGCTGAAAGCCCCAGAGATTAGAAATGTACCAAACACAATCAGCATTTTTTATTCTAGAAAAAAAATTAAAGGAAACAGCAAATATCTTTGCTGGAGCATAATGTATTTCTCCAGACCTGGTACTCCCAGACCCATGTGCAGGCTACTACTCAGAATTCACCCATCAAACAGTCCACAGCCTCCTCTCTCCACTTCCTCCTCCCTCTGTTTTTATGCTGATACTATATTCTCTCAAACGACAAGAGGACAACTTCACACATAGTCCATTGAACCTAACCTTTTAATACACAGAATGAGCAAATCCATACAAATCTTTTAAGAAATTGTCTTTGCATTTTTCTTGCATTTGGAATGGTTCTTTCTCTCTTTCTTTCTTTCTTTCTTTCTTTCTTTCTTTCTTTCTTTCTTTCTTTCTTTCTCTCTCTTTCTTTCTTTTTTCTATCTCTCCCTCTCTGTCTTTCTTTCTCTTTCTTTCTTTCTTTCTTTCTTTCTTTCTTTCTTTCTTTCTTTCTTTCTTTCTCTCTCTCTCTTCCTTTCTTTCTCTCTTTCTTTCTTAAATCAAGTAAGAAAGGAGGAAAACAAAAACAAAGGAACAAATGCCCAGGTGACTAACTTCCTTCTCACTAGCCCGTCTATCAGGCGCATCTCCTCTCTGCTCTTTCTTTATGCTCACTTACACTTGATACCGGTTGGTTGGTTGATATTTCCATTTTACTCTTGGTGCTTTGCCTCTTGACCTTCCTCTTTTGAAGCCATCCATTTCTCCTCACAGACCAGAATAAGAGGAAAGCCTCCTGGGCCTCATGGTCCAGAGGAAGCAGGCTTTTCCTCCATGGCACGTTCACGGGTCGGCCTTTCAGATCTCAAACACAGCCTGATCTAATTTTGTGCCTGCTCTTTTCTGCCCCATGCCTTTGCTGGTGCCTCTCCCACAAAGGGTGTAGCTGCCTTTTATTCCAAATCTTCTGTAAAAGCAGGGTAGATAAGGCTGTGCTTTGGACACAGACCTTGGTCCATGAACCTTGGTTCTATACATTTGCTCCATGAACCTTGGTTCTATACATTTGCTATTTAACTCCTGTTCCTTTCGCTGGGAGTTTCCAGTTCTCAGAGCTATGGAATGTTTTGTGAAATCTGACCTTTAGCAGATTCCACTTCTTTGACTTTAGCTGTTGTCCTAAAACCTGTAAAAATCAAATTCTCTCACATCTGTGAATGGTTGTCATAAAAGTCAAGATGAAATTTGAGAATCATAAATAAATTACTGACACTTCAAAGGTGAAATGGTAGTGTATGAAGTTCTGTCTGATATGCACGAGGCAGGGAGACATGCCTTTATAGCTTTAGGATAGGGCTTGTTTCTAGCCTTGTTGTAAAAGGCCTGCTGTGCAAGCCAGAGGACCAGAGTTTGATCCCCAGCATCCATCCAGAAAGCCAGGAATAGTGATGCATGTTTGTGGTCCTAGTGTTAAGGATGTAGAGACAGGTGGGTCTCTGGGGCTTGCTGGCTAGCTAATGTGGACTCTCAAGCTCCAGATCCTGTGAAGACATTGTTTCAACAGACTAAACAGAGAGCTTGAGAGGAACAGCACTAGAGGTTGATCGCTGGCCTCTACACTTAGGCATATACGTGTGAATTTACAGACACACCAACATGCTCCCCTCACACAGTTGGTTCCAGCCTTATCTCCTGTTAGCAGGAAGGAGGGCAGTTGTTTATGCTTCCAGGACTGTAGTTCACAGTCTATACCACTGCCCATTTGGGGGATTCTTCTAGTAAGACTTTCCTGGACCAAGACGCTGCCACAGCTACTATTGTGTTCTAGTTAGTTGGAGTGGTTTACTGTTGGAGTGCTGCTATTTTTCCCATATCCCTTCTATTAGAGGTACCCCTTTCAAACCTACTGGCTCTGAAGGATCTCATGACAGACTGGCAATTACAAGAAAATCAGAGTCTGAGTCTCATCCCCCGTCTCCAAGGTGCTAGTAATTACTCCTCCTTTAGTGACGTGTTTGTCAGAAAGAGAAGATAGACTCGGGGCCCTTCTACTCATTCATCACCCAGCCATATCTAGCAGGCCAAAGCATTTCCCAGTACCCTTTGCTGCTCATTGTCCTGTTTTGAATCACAGTCACTGCCATTCTTAGGCAGATGACTGTCACCGCAACACTAGAGTCTTTCTATTCTCAACAACTGTAGGGATGAGCAACCTTTCTCCAGGGACTCATTTACTCCTGGCAGAAGTTCCCAGTGTTGTGCTGACACCAGGTCTCAAGTTGACTCAGAAAAATAGATAGGATTTTGAATGCCAAGCAAATGTTCTGATTCCTCTATGGAAGAATAGTAATTTTTCGCCATGTCCCAGATTTTTGCATTTTGTAGAAATAACACAAGGAGCTTAATTTTGCTTTTACTCAGTGAGATTATTGGCGGTTAATGATAACTAACCTTGAATCCCATAGTAAGGGAGAAAAACATATGTTAATCCGCACAACTTATATTGCTAGGTTGAATAAATACAGCTTTGTGATTCTTACTTTCTTCAGTTCACTGAAGACTGGGTGAGAACTTACTTGGCCCAAAGTTGGCTCTGGTCACTGCTTCTGGAATATATTAGTTAAACTAATTCTTAATGACCTTCTTTAAAGTATTCTATTTTCTAGGATTGAAGATCAGAACTTTAATAGCACTGCCCCTTCTTCAGATGCTTAGACAAGCATCTGTGGTTCAAAGAACACATTTCAAGAACATGTGGAGAATCATTTGTTATTATATATTTCACAGTTGCCTGG
Source organism: Mastomys coucha (assembly GCF_008632895.1). NCBI lineage: Eukaryota > Metazoa > Chordata > Mammalia > Rodentia > Muridae > Mastomys > Mastomys coucha. The sequence goes on from NW_022196905.1 coordinate 197,651,114, forward strand.
CTTGTGCAGTGTCCTCCTGTCAGAGGACAGTGCTAAAGAGAAAGTGCTGAATAAGGTTATTTGAGTTTGTTTTTATAATGCACACTAGCGTGCTGTCTAGAAGGCTTCAGCCTGTGTACATGTGTGTGTGTGTGTGTGTGTGTGTGTGTGTGTGTGTGTGTGTGAGAGAGAGAGAGAGAGAGA